>NC_142778.1:2050000-2332500 GCF_988280905.1 Pimephales promelas
TTGAGTTAGCCTCTAAAGTTTTATAGCCTCACTAATGTATTCCTGTGTGTGTGTATGTGCATGCATATTTTCAAAGCGTCAGTGTCACCAATCCAATTGTTTCTGATTTGATGATGAATTTTGTATGTTTACTATGCGGGGTCTCCAGGGACCCCGAAGACAACTAATGTCACGCTAACATAACAACAGATGTCATTCCAATTTTTAAAATTTGTGTAGATCTAGAAAGTGTTGAGAGCTGTAGAAAGTTTCATACCATTTGGACTAAAAGAACATTTTTAAAAAATTCATCAAGTCATTTGCAGGTTAAAAAGACACTCGCAGTTAATGAAAAGACTCGCTACACGCTACTTTTGTCATTACATGCATTTATTTGAGAGGGAAAAGCCATACACATCTCTTTGTGTTTACCAGTACAGTTTGATTAATTTAACAGGTAATTTTAAAAATTACTAAAAATAAAGCATTACAAACATTGGGTTGGGCGCACAGAAGTGTAGATTTCAATGTCAAAGACAATCTGGATGTAGAGGCCAAGTTTCTCTGAGTCAACATCAACCGGCCACGCAGAGAACCAGAGAGGACCCAAAGCACCGACCGCAGAGCCTGGAATGGTGGCAAGTACTACATCTATCGGGTCAAGCCTCAATCTTCTGAGGTAACGTTTAGTCTCTAGTGTCTCCAGCGTCACGCAAGTGTAGTGTTTTCTTCATGAAGTCTTGTGCTGCCTCTTTGTAAATGGCGGCTTTCATACCCAAACACACTCTTGATTTACATCATATACTCTCGCAGAGCTCCACCCCCATTATATAAATCAACAGAGCCCCGCCCCTTTCCCAAACCCCAACCAATCAAAATAGGAAAAACTTTAAACTTAATATTTGCTCTTTATAGAATCTGAAAATATACACCAAAAGGGGGGAAAATCCCACAATAACAGATTAAAAAAAAGAGAGAGAAGAAATTACACAACAGACTCGGGTTGTTTAAAATAAATACAAACTGATTGAGCCAAGCAGCCAGAACAAAGAGCTGAGAAAAGGGTTAAAGGCAAGTCCTGTCTTCGGATGAGTACGTGACACACCAGTGGAAGACAGAATGAGTTTGTGTGGATTTGTGTGTGTGTGTGTGAGAGAGAAAGACGAACATTTTTACAATTCATTCGCCTTCCGAATCTTCTGGATCTCTCAGATGATTCGCTAACGCTCAACAATCATCCGGCCGAGGCAGGAGCCGACGGTTCGTCATATTCAGATGTGCTGGTTGATGGTGAGATCAGAAGTGGATGACGTGACCGATTCCTGAGCAGGAACAAGCGGATGTGTGTGTCGCTTTGGTACGAGTCTTTTTTTAGTGTGTTAAGGAGACAATAATAATGACAAAACTCGAGTGCTTCAAACCAATGAAATGTCTTTGCTCAGAGTGTTGAGCCGGTCATTCATTACGACCTCCAGTCCACGAGGGGGCGACGGTGAGCAGTGACGTGGTTGAACAGAAGAAGGTCGCCGGTTTCTCTGCGTGTGTGTCTTTGGTAACTGAACATCTTTACGGACGCTCACCAATCACGGATGAGCTTTTCGTCATTTGAATACAATGCCAATTGTCACTAAAGGTCGGTCGTTTGAGGGAAGGCGAGTTCCCTGTGTTGTTTTGAAAGTTTATGGAAAAGACACGAGAAAGACGGAAAGAGTCCAGAGGAATATGAGCAAATGCCGTGTGGCAAGAACAAACCGCCTCTTCTGATTCTCACTACACGCGTGTGGACCCTGAGAACAGACAAATACGGGTTAACTTACCCAGACTTCCTCTTAAAAGCACATTCGTGAGGTATTATCCCAGCAATCCTTCATAAACATGGGAATTTCCTTGCGTTACCTAGGTTACAGCATTATGGGGCATCTCTGCTGGTGTCCAGACTGGCATCAAGGAGAAGCTCCTCTAAATCCTGCCCGCAGCTCAGCTCTGCAGTCACGCTCACTAACACACACACACATTATTAAACAGTTAGTTCCAGTCCTTGATTCTAGAGCCCGACCGATAAAGGATTTTGATACTGATACAAATATTTTGGGGTTTTAAAAAACTATATTTTATTTATTTATTTGAAACTGAACATGATCGTCACTAATTTTGTCCTGCTTATTTGAGTTAACAGAACTGATGGGGATGATCTTTTAATTGTTATTCAAGCAATGTATGTATCGTGACCAACTTAACAAGTGTTGCCAACAGTGCCCTCTGGTGGACAAACTACACAACTCCAACACTCATGACATGGTTCAAGCGTGTTTCGTCCGTTTTTATTTTATTTTTGAAATATTCATTTATCGGCCATTATAACTGCCGATACCGATAGTTTGGAAAATGCCTAATATCGGCCGATAATATCGGTCTGGCACTACTTGATTCTGATTGGTCAATAGCTGTGTTTATTTCATGATAAAACACTCAACGGTTCTATGCATCACTCCACCGCACCCCTAGCAACCCCTCTTAGCAACGTAAACATATGTGATGCGATCTGGGAAAACCCACCACATGGTGAAGTTTGACATATTACAGATATTAAAGCTGGACTCAAGCCCTTTCCAAATCTGTTTTTATTTCTTTTATCGTTTGTCTGTAACAAGAGTTGTGGTTATCTGAAGTCAGGTGATCGCTATGATTTTCAGAAAAACGGTTTAAAAAAGCTTTTGCTGATAATTTACTCACCCCCATGTCATCCAAGATGTCCATGTCTTTCTTTCTTCAGTCGGAAAGAAATTAAGGTTTTTGGGATTGTTCTCCATATAATGGACTTCAATGGGAACCAAACGGTTCAAGCTCCAAATGAGAGTTTCAGTGCAAACTCTTCAAAGGGCTTTAAACGATTCCAGACAATGAATAAAGGGTCTTATCAAGCGAAACGATCGCTCATTTAAACAATAAATAGCAAAGCTTAAGTTTTATAAGCTCAAATGCTCGCCTTCCTCTGTTCTGTGATGCGCGTCCGTGACTCTCCTGTTCAAACTCGTTTATCAAAATGAACGAATCTTTTCCCGAATCAATTCGTTGAATGAACCAAATGACTCAGAAAAAGATTGAACAGGAGAGTCACGAATGCTCATCACAGAACAGAGCAAGGCGACAATTTGAGCTTATAAAAAGTATTATTATTATTTTTGGTTTAAATGAGCGATCGTTTCGCTTGATAAGATCCTTATTCATCGCCTTGAATCGTTTAAAGCCCTTTGAACAGTTTGCAGTTTGTACTAAAACTGTCTTTTGGTCCTTGAACCGTTTGGTTCCCATTGAAGTCCATTATATAGAGAAAATACTGGAATGTTTTCATCAAAAACCTTAATTTCTTTTCGACTGAAGAAAGAAAGACATGGACATCTTGGATGACATGGGGGTGAGTAAATTATCAGCAAAAGTTTTTTCAAAAGTGAACTACTCCTTTAATTAACACCAGGAGAGCCGTTTCGAGCACTTTTATCACGAATAGATGGACTTTATATGGAATAATAATATATCTATTGACTCCCACTATAAAGCTTGGAAGAGCCAGGACATTTTTTTAATATAACTGATTGTATGCGTCTGAAAGAAGAAAGTCATACACACAGGATGGCTTCAGGGTGAGTAAATCATGGGCTTTTTAAAACACGTTTCTTGGGGTCGACAGCTTACAAAACATTTTTTTTTTTTTTGTGCTTGTTTGCGTTACACCTAGGGATGGGACGATAACCGGTTTCACTATAAACCATGATAAAATGCACTGACGGTTAGTATTATCGTTTAAAATTTAATTATCATTAAAACCGTGTTTGATTATCGCGATTTTAATAACTCACTGAATCCTGTCGGCCAGTCTGACGCAGGCGCGCAGCACGCAATATTTTTAAATATTTTCAATAAATTACTATTCGAGAAGGAATGGCGGAAGGCAGTGACCGTGCTCAGGAGGTTTTTCAGCCTTTTAAGAGGACCAAATCTGAGGTGTGGTCATATTTTGGGTTTTACAAAAGTCCTGAGGGAAACTTGATCGAGGATGGTCACCCTGTCTGCCGAACAAAAAGTCACTACAATAGAAACACTTCAAATCTGCCGAGTCGTCTTGTGTGATCGTCACCCGAACGCAAGGCAAGTTAACTTTGACCTCAATACCAAAACTACGTCTGGGAAACAATTGGGCACGAAATGTTGTTTTGAGTTGAAACATTTTATGTCACTCACTTGAAATAGACGTGAAGCTTTCGCGAAGAAAAGTTCGTAGCAAGTGGATCTGAGCTAAAGACGAACGAACAACTTCAAACAAGACTATTATTAAGAGTGATATTTTAAGGGATAGTAAAGTATAGATACATCACGTATTAAACCGATTTTATTTTTACCACATATTACGGGGACATATTGAATTGATAATGAGAATAGCTAATGTTTTAAATCTTACCTGTTTATGAATTCATTTTGTAAAACAATTGTCCAGACAAGATATATCACACCAATATTATCAAACTCTGTAAACAATAAATCAACTCTGATTTCATTTTTGCAATACAATCAAAAACCGGAGACGCAAGACGGCAAGTTGTATTTGAATGAAACAAGAGCGCACGTCCGTTGTGAATGTTATGGATGTGCGCTGTGTAATAATGCGTTGCTATTGACGACGGGCATTATAAAGAAGCAAATGCCATAGAATAGAATCTTGCCTAAAAACTGCATAGAGAGGCTTGTTTTATTTGTTGTTTGTTGATTTTCAATTATAAAATGAAATGAAATGTTTTCAGTGTGAGCATCAGTTCTTTTTGAGCACTTTCATAAATTTTTAACAAAAACCGTGATAATATTGATAATCACGATTATTTTGGACACTATAATCGTGATATGAAATTTTCATACCGTCCCATCCCTAGTTACACCACAGCAGCTTTTAGACGTCGTTTTGTTTTTTTTGTTCTAAGGCAGAAATAACACGGAGGCAGCTTCTCGCAATGTAAAGTTAATGGGTGTGGTTTTCAGATTCCGACACGCGTGTCGCTCTGTCTTTTATAAGGTAATCCAACGGTAACTCACCATGCTCCATAATGCAGCTGGCTGGTTTGAGTCCCTCTGTTTCGAGCAGGTGAAAGGCAAACTCTGGCTTCAGCCCGTTGGGCAACACTATTCCCGTGCTCATAACCGGACACCCTTCTTCTTCAGGAGATCCCTCTTGTGCACTGGAGACCTCCGTGACCTCCCGCTGCTCACTGGATTGCAGTTCTTCAGGGTTTGGCGTCCCGTCTCCAGATGGCTCTCTTTGGGTGGGACTTGATTCCTGGATCTGTTCAGTGTGAGAGCAGCACGTCTGGTCCTCCTCACTGGTCTCTTGTGATGTTTTTGTCACTGGTAACTCCTGCGAGTCTAAGTGAGTCTGATCGAGTCTAACTTGGCTTTCAAATGGCGTAGCAAGTTCCTGCTGAACTTCATCAGAATGAGTTGTAAGCTCAGACGTTGGCGTGTCGAGTACGTGTGATGTTAACGTACTGAGCTCAGGCTCTGCTAGTTGTGTTGGTTTCAGCTCAGGCGCTTGTGAAGGTGCATCTAAAGGTGCTTTTATATGGATTTGTGTGGGTGTTTCAGATGATATTTGGCTCTCTACCGCCCTCTCGAGGACACATTTTGGCAATGCGGTCACCTGTTGCTGCTCAGGAGGGCTTTCAACACGCGTTACCATAAAGATTTTGTGTCCTCTGCCAGGACTAGACACAGAAAAAAGGCGTCCAGGAGATGATGGGGCTCCGGAGGAAACATTGGCTTCTGTTACTTTAATTCCCGAAATGAGGGCTGGAGATCCTGGTAGAGGCGGCGCCAAGGGCACGACCTTACATGTGTTTATTGCAGGAACCGGTATTGGAGATGTGCTCTGTGTTGAAGCATCCGATGCCTCTACTATCTCCTCATCCTCAGTGTCCGAGTCGGAGTCGTCTTGCGGTGTCGTTTCTTGATCTTTGACTTCTTGGTTCTCGGATACGTCCTCTTCATTTCCCTCCTCGGTTGAGTTTTTCTGCACAGCCGCATTTTCTTCCTCGCTTTTCTCAGCCGATGCATCTTCCTCATCCTCCTGAGCTTGTTCCTCTGTGGTGATTTCTGGCATTGAAGCGGACTGTCTCATCTTCTGTTCTGTTTCTTCCTTCTCTTTGGCCAAGATGAAGTTCCTCTTGCAGCCATTCTGAATGTCTGCCAGCAGGGCGCGCTGTGTCTCAATGAAACTCTTCACCTGTACGGACAGAGAGAAAGTTATGCAATTAAAAGAGATCAATGTCGTAGTTGCATCTGCTGAACACTGAGGTAAATAATTAACTGTAGTTAGTGGAAAAATAAAATAACATTACATTGTAATAAACAGCCATATTTACCTTGATCTTAAAAACGAATCCAACATGAAGACTTTAATATTTCGGATTTTCTTTTAGAGTTTTAAATCAGCCTGAACTCATGGAAATAAATAAAATTCATCATATATTTAATTTCTAATCTATCTTAACGCTCTCATGCACATTGGACGTTATGAGATAACGTTAATCTTTGTACTGTTAGTATGCATGCATGTATGTTTTTCTTGAGGTCCCCTTGAAAACGAGATGTCAAATCTCAAGGGGTTTTCCTCTTAACAATAAATTTGAATTAAAGAAGGATCATGAAACTAGTCTAATAAAACTGGAAATGTAATAAAAAAATGAAGAAAAAAAAACATTTCCACATTGAAACTACTGTTTCGACATCTTAGCATATTACAGGGTTTCTGCAGGTCAAGTCAATTTTAAGACCTTTTTAAGACATTTTAAGACCATAAACATTGAAATTTAAGACCTACACAACAACGCATTACCAAAAATTTAAATAAGAAAATATTCTGAAAAAAATGATTTTATATAATATGTGTGTGTGTGTAGGTGAAATTTGTACTTTGCATTTTATACTGTAAAAACACAATTATAGTTGATTTCAGTTGATCATACCCAAAGATGAAATGGCATGAACATTTAATTTCATGATTACTATGAAATCAATTTGCCAAATGTACGTCTAAACCCAGCAAATAAAATTAGCATGAATATGCACTTTTTGTTTACATAAACATTAAAATACCATTAAAAATTATGGCCAGATTTTAAAGGAGTGTCTTGCAACAGCTTAATTCTAGTTAAAATAAAGTCTTCACAAAAATAGTTTTATAAACAGATAAACCTCACGTATTTCAGCCTTTAAATAATCTTTTATAAAAAGATTGAGTCAAAAAATGATAAATTACTGACATTCACATCCCCTTATCTTTTATTATTAATGGTAAAATAGGGGCCGATTTTCCTGTTGCGTCTGTCGTTGCTAAGCAACCATGCACTGCGCTCTCCATGACGACAAAGACGGTTTAGTAGCCAAAGGATTTCCAAAGCAGCAAAAATCATTATACTCAGTCCTACTTCAAATCAAGCTAAATCTTTTCCCCTCCTCTTTAACAAACACTCACCGTCTCTTTCTTGGGCTCTCGGTCCAGGTCGAGTCGGAGCAGAGATGTGTTGACTTTAAAGGCGAGGGAGAGAGCCATGAGGCCGCCGGTCTTAATTTCGTTCTCCCGCATGTCTAACCGGAGGAGCCTCGGACTCTCCGCGATGAACTCCGCTATAGCGACAGCTCCTAGCATATGAACAAGCACATGGTCATCTTCATGCTTCACACTCATACTTAACACAAGCTGGCCTCTAGAATAGGGCTGCACGATATTGGAAAAAAAGTGCGATTTTTACTTTTTCTGCAATATAGATTGCGATTCAAAACCAATTTGAATAGCTCTATTTGAAAATACCGGGGAGCATCTGGAAAAATTGCGAGATATAAACTTAAAATTGTGAGATCTGAACTTAAAATTGCGAGATATGAACTTAAAATTGCGAGTTATAAACTTAAAATTGCGAGAACTGAACTTAAAATTGCGAGATCTGAACTTAAAATTGCGAAATATAAACTTAAAATTGCGAGATATAAACTTAAAATTGCAAGATATAAACTTAAAATTGTGAGATCTGAACTTAAAATTGCGAGATATGAACTTAAAATTGCGAGATCTGAACTTAAAATTGCGAGATATAAACTTAAAATTGCGAGATATGAACTTAAAATTGCGAGATATGAACTTAAAATTGCAAGATATGAACTTAAAATTGCGAGATCTGAACTTTAAATTGTGAGATATAAACTAAAAAATTGCGAGATCTGAACTTAAAATTGCGAGATCTGAACTTAAAATTGCGAGATCGGAACTTAAAATTGCGAAATCTGAACTTAAAATTGCAAGATATGAACTTAAAATTGCAAGATCTGAACTTAAAATTGCGAGATCTGAACTTAAAATTGCGAAATCTGAACTTAAAATTGCGAGATCTGAACTTAAAATTGCGAGATATGAACTTAAAATTGCAAGATCTGAACTTAAAATTGCGAGATCGGAACTTAAAATTGCGAAATCTGAACTTAAAATTGCGAGATCTGAACTTAAAATTGCGAGATATGAACTTAAAATTACGAGATCTGAACTTAAAATTACGAGATATAAAATTAAAATTGCGAGATCTGAACTTAAAATTGCGAAATCTGAAGTTAAAATTGCGAGATCTGAACTTAAAATTGCGAGATCTGAAGTTAATATTGCGAGATCTGAACTTAAAATTACGAGATATAAAATTAAAATTGCGAGATCTGAACTTAAAATTGCGAAATATGAACTTAAAATTGCGAGATATCAAATTAAAATTGCGAGATATAAACTTAAAATTGCGAGATATAAACTAAAAATTGCAAGATCTGAACTTAAAATTGCGAGATATAAACTTAAAATTGCGAGATATAAACTTAAAATTGCGAGATATAAACATGAATCATGGATGTGACTCATACGGATGTGCACATCTCGATATCGATGCTAATCGGTGCAGCCCTACTCCAGAATTCAGAGTCATCCATCTTGTGGTCTCATGTAACTTCACGTTTGCACTCCAGATCTTACCTTCGCAGGAGAGTTTGGTGGAGGCCAGACCCAGCCTGAGGATGGACCGGTTTGCTACGAGTCCGTCTTTCAGTTTGTGCACTCCTTCGTTCCCTACTGCATTATGGCCCAGGTTCAGTGTTTCCAAGCTTTGAGTGTACGGCTACAGCAGCAGAGAGCGAAAGAGATGGATCAGTAAAAGTAAAGGAGTGCAAATAGAAAAAGAAAAATAACTGAAGGAACTGAAAGTGGATTCAATATTTAGTGTGAACTAGGTATGTACCGGTGAGGAAAATCTTTAAACCGATAAATAAACCCTACGACAACACCGGGGTGGGATCAAAATCTGGGGTATTGAAATCGATTTTAAATGCACACTCGATTCTCTTTTGAATTCGCAATCATGCATATTCTGTGTATAGGGTCTGACAGCACATTTGACAAGATAAGATATGTCAATAATGCTCAGGATCTGTTGTACACTAAATCCTCCACCATCGTCTTGTCAGTCATCTCTCCTTACTCTTGTCATGTGTCCAGTTGCTCGTGCTGTTTGGAAAGCAGACGCTTTCAGATTATTATTGTAGAGTCCGTTGTTCATTTGAACTAATGGTAAACGGTTATGTGGTGGATATAAACTCCGAATTCAGAGAAAAAAAAGTCAAAATTGCGAGATGTAAACAGAATTATGAGAAAAAAGTTCAAATCACGAGATTTAAACTCCGAATTCAGAGAAAAATTAAAAAATTGCGAGATGTAAACAGAATTATGAGAAAAAAAGTTGAAATCACAAGATTTAAACTTAGAATTCATAGAAAAATTTAAAATTTGTGAGATATAAATTCAGAGAAAAGGTTAAAAATTCAGAGAAAAGGTAAAAAGATTGAGATGTAAATTCAATTATGAGAAAACAAAGTTCTAAATTGCGAGATATAAACTTAAAATTGCAAGATATGAACTTAAAATTGCGAGATATAAACTTAAAATTGCGAGATATGAACTTAAAATTGCGAGCTAAATTGCGAGATATGAACTTAAAATTGCGAGATATGAACTTAAAATTGCGAGATATAAACTTAAAATTGCGAGATATGAACTTAAAATTGCGAGATATAAACTTAAAATTGCGAGATATGAACTTAAAATTGCGAGATATAAACTTAAAATTGCGAGATATAAACCTAAAATTCCGAGATATAAACTTAAAATTGCGAGATATAAACTTAAAATTGCGAGATATAAACTTAAAATTGTGAGATATGAACTTGCATCTGCTAGAAAAAATTCAGAATTGTGAGAAAAAGTTGCAAACACCTTCCATGGGAACACCCTCCAACAGGAAACCGTATTCTTGCAGTAAAGTGTGTGGATGTACGCTCAGAGACTGTTTATAAACCACACAGCCTGTTCAGAAGGCATGCACATACTGCAGTGCATTACACACAAGGCTGTGAGAATGTGTGTGTCTTTAGTCCTTAATTAACAAAAAGATGCCAGGCCACACGTAAACACGAGCGCTGCACGGTCAGCAGCCGCCAAACAAACAGACACAGCATCCCCTCAATCTCCATAATGACCATCTGACTGAACGAGGACGAGCCTCATCTCACCGTTGGCGGTCTGCGGGGCACATGCTGGATTCTCAGTCATTTCAGAAGAAGCCATAAGGGGCTATTGTGCTGTTGTATATCCACGACTGGATTTTTTTAATGTTTTTGAAAGGAGTCTTATTTGCTCACCAAGGCTGAATTTATTTGATCTAAAGAGTAAAAACAGTAATATTTAAAATATTTTGATTATATTTTAAAATGTATAATGTATTTTTTTGTTTTAAAAGAAATTAATACTTTTATTCAGAAAGGACACATTAAATGGATCTAATGTGACAGACATTTATAATGATTACAATTATTATTTAAAACAATTTCTGTCCTTTTTACTTTCTCAAATGACAAAAAAAAAGAAAAAAGTACATATTTGTCAGTTTGAAGACCGACTGAAGTGTGAATTTTGAGAAGATTTCAAAAAATGCAAAAAGTAAAAATGAAGTTTAATAAGGAACAAAAGAAACCTGAGAACTGTCCTGTGGGTTGATTTTTTGTAGTTTTTCCATCCAAAACAATTGTGATTACATTGTAAAACATTAATATTACAAACTAGACCTGAAACCATAAGTTGATATTATCATAAAAAATGGTCAGGGTTTTTGTTGTTGAATAGTCAATCAAAAAATAAACCACCCTGATTAATCTAATAACGATAAGATTAGTCGATTATTCAAAATAATCATTAGATTACCAACTGGAGATTTTCAAAAGATCCATTCATTGATTAATCATTAATACAATATTACTAGTATTTTCCTATTACTAAATAATCAGCTTTTTATTTATTTATTTTTTTTTAAATGATTTTAAGCATTTATATTACTACACTGAAAAAAAATATATTTTCAAGATTTGTTATCAATTTATTTAGTTCAGATAACTTATTATTTTGAGTTTCTGATGATTAAATTAATCCCCTTCATTGTATTAACTCACTTTTTCCAGTTCAATCAACTTAAAATTTTAAGGCAACCAGGTTACTTTTTTTTTTAAGTTAAACCAACAATATTTTTTTACAGTGTACAATTATATTTTGCCAACACTTTATTTTAGTCTTTGCTACATGTACTGACTTCAGTAAAAATGATAAATTAAGCATAATTACACAAAACTAACCCTAAACCAAACCCCTGGTTGTTAATCAAGATTACGCAGTAGTTGATTGCATAATTAAACTAAAAAGCACACCTTAAAACAAAAGTGTAACCTCTATTTATTTCAGGTTTACAAACTTTTCTCAGAAGGCAACGAAAATCAGTGTTGAGCTCAGAGTGAATTTTGCGTTTGGCTTTACTCTCGGTGTGAATAAGCCCTGGAGATGTAGAAGTCTGTGAAATTGTACATGGAAACTTTTGTGGCGTAATTGTGTGGATGTTTACCAACGCGGCGGTCAGGTAGCCCATGCCATTGTGTGTGAGCTGGTTGTTCCAGAGCACCAGTGTGACCAAACCCTTCCTCTGCTCCTTGAGACCCTCACATATATACGCCAAGCCTGAGGAAACGAGAAAAAAACAGATATACGGAGGGAACACAAAGAGCTAAAGTGTGAATGACCAGTACAGAGATTTCTAGAGGAGGAGACCAAGAGGAGATCCAGAGAGAAGACGAGGTCAGACCTGAGTCTAGGATGTGATTGTTTCTCAGGTCCAGGATCTGGATGTTGTAGTTGAACTTCAGCAGGTTCCCCAACTGAGCCGAATCCTGCAGACCGTTCAACTTATTGTCAGCCAAATACAGCTCTCTGAGGTTCATGTTCATCTTCAGTGCCGTGGCTGCACACACACATCAAACAAGTCGCCTTTTAGTTGCTTCATTCATTTGTGGAAAATGGTTAACTTTAAGTGTGATTGCAATGCACACATAAGGAATTTGCCTTGTTTCCATATAAATGCAATAATACAATAAAAAAATATATAAAGACCTAGAATAGGCATATTTAAAGTCAACAGTGTTATGGATGATAAATAAAAGTGAATTAACAAGATTAGAAGAGTATTGCAGCCTATGGGAAGAAGATTAAAGGATTAGTTCACTTTTGAAAAAACTTTTGCTGATAATTTACTCGCCCCCATGTCATCCAAGATGTCCATTTCTTTCTTTCTTCAGTCGAAAAGAAATTACCTTTTTTGATGAAAACATTCCAGGATTTTTCTCCATATAATGGACTTCAATGGGAACCAAACGGTTCACGGTCCAAAAGACAGTTTCAGTGTAAACTGCTCAAAGGGCTTTAAACGATTCCAGACGATGAATAAGGGTCTTATCAAGCGAAATGATCACTCATTTAAACAAAAATAAATAAATAAAAACATAACAAAGTTTAAGAACTCGTTCATCAAAATGAACAAATCTTTTTCCGAGTCAATTGGTTAATTCAACCAACGAAACGAACAAATTGACTCGGAAAAAGATTTGTTCATTTTCGAATGAGTCACGAACGTGCGTCACAGAACAGAGCAAGGCGAGCATTTGTGCTTATAAAACTTAAACTTTGTTATTTATTTATTAAATGATCGATCGTTTCACTTGATAAGACCCTTATTCATCGTCTGGAATCGCTTAAAGCCCTTTGAACAGTTTGCACTGAAACTGTCTTTCGGACCTTGAACCGTTTGGTTCCCATTGAAGTCCATTATATGGAGAAAATCCCAAAAAACTTATTTTTTTTTCGACTGAAGAAAGAAAGACATGGACATCTTGGATAACACGGGGGTGAGTAAATTATCAGAAAAAGCTTTTTGAAAAGTGAACTACTCCTTTAAAGACGTTCTAGATGTTCAGTGTTTCTGAAACGCTGGCTAAAACAGCCCGTGTCAAAACGACAACAGAATCAGCCAATTGTTGATTCCCAGCAGATTGAGGCAACGATGTCTTGTAGTTGGAGATGTCTCTGAGGGTGTTCATGATGCAGGATTGCTGGATGAAAACTTTTTCCAGCTTTTTTCCAGTTTATAATAACCTTTTCTGGTGAAAATGGAGACTTTGCCCGCTCCCCCCAGCGTTCCCAGGCGGAAAACCAACAAACGAACGTCCCGGAAAGTTGAACGAGAATCGAATCGAACCGTGACCTTACAATCGAATCGAGGATTTGGAGAATCGTGACACCCCTAATAGATATGGGGGTTATGTTTTGATTATTTCGTTAATTTGACGACCCTCTTGTTTCCCTTATTACTCATGCTTTTTTTTTGTTTTTTTCCATTTATTATATACATTGTAACGTCCTCACTCTTCGGTGACACAAAAAAACCTTCCTCAAAAGCCTGATGATCATATTTGATACTCACATTTTAACAAACAATATGGATAATCATATGAACCGAAGTTGTGTCCACTGTGTCCCCGATCATTGTGTTTGTGCACGCATTACCCAGCAGCATTAGCGGTCGCCCTGAGATGCCGGCGTTCTCCAGGTGCAGGACCGCCAGGCTGCCGCTGATCCGCAGCGCTCGGGCCACGAACGGGGCCGAATGGTCCAACAGAGGAGTGTTACGGGCGTCCAGGTACTGCAGAGAGCTCGTCTGAATGAGACACACAGATGGATAAAGATTAGCACATCTTTGAGATGAGCACACCAGCCGGAGCGGGTTAAAGGATTAGTTCACTTTAAAATGAAAATTAGCCCATGACACACCGAGTGTGTCCGAGCATTAGACAATTGGTACTATATAAGAGCATGGACGTTCGATTAATGGACTCTAATGATCAGTACTACACACGTTTTGTTTAATAAATAGAAGTAATTTGAGCACATAAACTTTAATATGGAGGATTAAACACGATTCAATATAAGCAGTAACTAATCACCGACACTGTCCCACAACCAGGTTTTACGTTTCTTAAGCGTCAAATAACAATGACTCTGAATTTTATCCATTAATCAAACTTCCATAGTGCATATTTCTGCCTTGACATGTTCTCATATTTGTTTTTGTTTATTGATTGTATATTTTGAGTTTTATTCACATCCATTCAAGTTTATATTTTGCTTCCTAAAATATATTTACACAATGGAAAACGGAAAATAGTGCCCAGTTGAAGTTGCGCTACATTTTCTTTATTGTTTTTTTTCCCTTTATTCTTTAAGGAGATGCACTGAATTTTGTTGAATAAGAGGACCTATTTATTATTTTTATGCACATATTTGTACATTAGCAGGAATGTAGCACAATGTATGGATGTGAAAGCAATGTGAGACAATACAATTTGTAAAGTTACAATTAAAAATAAAATTTGTTGAATAAAATTCAACAAATAATCGTGATATTTAATCGCGATCTAAATATTGATCAAAATAATCATAATTATCATTTTGGCCATAATCGTGCAGCCCTACCCTCAAGCCATCCTAAGTGTTTATGATTTTCTTCTTTTAGACGAATACACTCAAGAGCTTTATAATGGCAGTGAATTGCAACCAACAGATTGAAGCTCAAAAACATGCATCTATCCATCATAAAACGTCTCCTGTGGGGTAATAAAGGCAAAAAGAGCAGCAAAATGAATGAGTTTGTGTGAGAAAAATATTCACATTTAAAACTTTAGAAGTAAAATAATGAGCTTCCGGCCAAATGAATATAGGTATTCCACTTATGCAACGTCCAATGCAACGTACTGCTAATGGTTCGGCTGCGCCATGACACACTACGCTACTTCTGACGTCATACATTTCACAAGTTGCACTTTAGGGGCGAGTAGACCGAGTAGAGTGTGGCCGTTTGGTTAAATATGTTAAATATGAATTGTTTTGCTGCTTTATTAGCCCACATGAGCAGTTTGGAGTTCGTTTACAATGGATGGATGCACGTTTCTGAACCGTCATGATTCAGATTCGATATCACGATTCTGAACTCGAGATACAATATTATTGCAATACTACAAGACATTTGATAAAAGGTAAACAAAAAACATACTTTTAATTAAAAATGCTAAATTTGAAATTACACTGTGGGTGAAAATAAATAGGCTTGGACTTGGTGCTGGAAACCAGTATAACAATATTCATGATTCTGAAGCTGAAAATACATAGCCTAGAAATCTAGACGTACCCTAGCGGCAGCAAAAATTATTTTGCAGCAAAAGTGTGATCTAGGTCTGGCATCTTGATGTAGGTCTGGCATGCCAGGCTAGAAAATACAGCTAAAAAAGTACAAATTATTTTCGCTTTTTACTGGTAACATCAGACATCTGGCATCATCAGGACCCACAATTACTCTCCCATTGCATTATTATACATTATATTCAACATTATATATAGTTAATTTAATGTGGTACTGACACTAAAACTCTGTAAACTTGAATTTTTTCCCACACATTAATTTTTATTTTGGGTGAACGATCCACGATACATATTATTGCATTTTTGCATTGTGATATATGGTTACACCCCTAGTTGCAATCCATTGCCATTATAAAGCTAGGAAGAGCCAGGGTATTCTTTTTATATAACTCTGATTGTATTCGTTTAAAAGAAGAAAGTATTATACAGCTAGGATGGCTTGAGGCTGAGTAAATCAGGGGCTAATTTTCATTTTAGAGAGAAATAATCTTTTAAGGGTTTTCTGTTAGCGGACCTAATGATCTATGCAACGGAAGTGCATCAATCAAAACTAACATTATCTGGACAATAACTTTATTCTAGAGCTGTAAAGCCAAAACAATCTCTGTTAAAAGGTGTAAAGCTGCTTTGATACAGTCTATATTGTTAAAAGTGCTGTATAAATAAAGATTCCTAACGAGTGTGTCAGTCGCGGCCTCACCTTCCTCATCATGTGTGCGGCGGCCTGCCACCCGCGGGTGCCGATGTGCTTGTTGCTGGAGATGTTGAGATGAGTGGCGGATTCATAGTACTCGATCATATCGAACAAAGCTGATGCACCCTGAGAGACAGAAAAAAAAACTTAATTTATTTCAGAATAAAGAGCGAATTAATAGCAGTGTGTTTTGGTTATTGAGGAGAAGGGATGTTTGCAAAACACACAAACGCATGCAGACGACCTGAGATAGCATGAAAACCACCCGATCAGGGACCGTCTCTCACTTATAGCAAAGCAAAGGCATAATTAAAAACATTATTAACACACATCACCATGGTACATACACACACGGTCAAACGTTTGTCTTGGAAACAAGTCTCTTCTGCTCACAGAACACAGCAAAATCAGTAATATTGCTCAGCAAAACTGTATTTATTTGTATCAAAACAGATCAGTAATGTTGTGAAATATTTCTACAATTTAAAATAGCTGAATATATTGTAAATTGATTTATTTCTGTGCTCAAAGCTGAATTTCCAGCATCATTACCGTCACATGATCCTTCAGAAATCACTCTAATATGATGATTGATGCTCCAGAAACGTTTATGATTATCATCAATATTGAAAACTGTTTTGCTGCTTCATATATTTTGAAAGTGTGATATACTTTTGAAGAATAGAAAGCATTTAACTCTTTTGGTGTTAAATCTTACCCAAAACATTTGAAATGTGGTGTATCACAAATTTGATCATATCAGAAATGTTTCTTGATCATCAAATCATATACAATCATGTGACACGGAAGACTGGCGTAATGATGCTTTGATCACAGGAATAAATGACACTACAGAAGTAACTACATTTAATATTATTACTGTATTTTATTGTATTATTGATCAGATATATGCAGCCTTTTTTTTTTCAAAACATGTCTTTTATTTTTGAGCGGTATTGTATATAAACAATACATTTTTTCAAGCTAACAGGTCCAAATGTGATTTTACTATATGGCAGCCATAAAGTTATTTTATATAGCAGTTCTATAGATTTTAATTTCCTCCTGGATAAAAGCCCACATGACGCTGTAAGTGCTGAGAATTAGCGTGCATGTTTGCACATGTGAAAATGTCTGTGTGCGTCTCGAAAGAAAATATGGTTTTGTATCCAACATCCTTACACTAGAGATTAACACTCGATCCTATAAACAGCACGAGTCATTCACTTTTCACACAGTGACCTCAAGACAAGTCGAGACAAACGCCTGAAATATTCCCTTGATGGACACGACGCAGAGCAAAGAGAGAGCGATAGGCCCTGTTTACACCTTTTGGATCGGATCACAAGTAGAGAGGGATAATATAAACGCATTAGGTCAGTAGACGGAGAGTAGACTGTCTTTTCTGGCTGTTTGAACACATTCGGTCACTTGAGCGTTTATACTAAGAAGCATTCGGGTCACATGTGTTTGACTACCTCTGAAAGTGGTTGAAAGTGCACAAGTTCAACATGTTTTAGACCTCTTTTATACCAAAACGCATCTTAATACCAGTTGTAAACAGGGTCATAGAGAGAGAGAGAGAGAGAGAGAGAGAGAGAGAGAGAGAGAGAGAGAGAGCACACATCTAATGCCTATGATGGGTCAGAAGAAAGAACCACACACCATTACACCACCACCACCAGCCTGCACAGTGGTAACAAGGCATGATGGATCCATGTTCTCATTCTGTTTACGCCAAATTCTGACTCTACCAACAGAAATCGAGACTCATCAGACCAGGCGACATTTTTCCAGTCTTCAACTGTCCAGTTTTGGTGAGCTCTTGCAAATTGTCGCCTCTTTCTCCTATTTGTAGTGGAGATGAGTGGTACCCGGTGGGGTCTTCTGCTGTTGTAGCCCATCCGCCTCAAGGTTGTGCGTGTTGTGCTTTGCTGAATACCTCGGTTGTAACGAGTGGTTATTTCAGTCAAAGTTGCTCTTCTATCAGCTTGAATCAGTCGGCCCATTCTCCTCTGACCTCTCGCATCAACAAGGCATTTTGGCCCACAGGACTGCCATCGCATACTGGATGTTTTTCCCTTTTCACTCCATTCTTTGTAAACCCTAGAAATGGTTGTGCGTGAAAATCCCAGTAACTGAGCAGATTGTGAAATACTCAGACACCAACAACCATTGCTTAAATCCCCTTTCTTTCCCATTCTGACATTCAGTTTGGAGTTCAGGAGATTGTCTTGACACCTAAATGCATTGAAGCCACTGCCATGTGATTGGTTGATTAGATAATGGCATTAATAAGAAACAGGTGTTCCTAATAATCCTTTAAGTGAGTGTGTATATATCTTTTATTTCACAATAGCAAATAAACAAACAAATAAATAAATACAACAAGCCTGTCATAAATAAATAAATAAATCCAGTTTTCCATGACACATCTCCCTTCAGTAGTGGTGTTAAGGAGTGAGTGTGTGTTTGTATATATGGAAGACGCTGAGAGATCCACCCAGCTTATGACTTATGGCAAAATTAACTTGAGTCCAGAAGCAACCTTTCAGAAACAGACTGAATTTATGCCTCCAGAGCTGCTAATATCTGTGTTTATGTTGGATAAACAATCTGTATCAGACCAGACAAACGTAGCCAACACGGAAACACAACACAACCGAGGCTGCTCAGCCACTAATGAGATGGACATAGGACATTTTGATAGTGTAACAGCACTGATAAATGAAACCAGAGCACTGCACACGCCATTACCGAAGCTCAGGCAGTTTTAAAGATGGAAAGAGAACAGAATGAATGACTCTGCGGTCAGAGAGATAATCAGCATAGGGCGGAAATGAGATGATAAACTCAACGGGGTAAAAAAGAGCAGCACTCACGTCTTCGTCCAAGTTGGTCTGCTCCAGATCTACTACTTTAAACTGCACCCGCTTAAAGATTTCCTCCAGAGATTCACATGATTTATAGTCCAGCTTCTCTCCTACAAATGATAAAACAGAGATATTACTTTCAACTTTCGCACTGATATGGTTCTTTACTTTTTTTGGAATATATATATATATAACACAGATCAACCTTAAACACACATCTAATTTCACGGTTACTTTATGGTATACTTCATTTACAGTAAACGTGAATCATTTGAGGATGAGATCAGCTTGTCTATGGATGGACACACACCCATTAACTACACAAACTTACAAGCATATAAACCAGTCCTAACATGCTGAACTCAACGGAGGGTGTGTATGCCAATGTATGAAAACGTGCGACATACTTCCCACATCTTTTGATCAAATCATTCCCATGAGCTTTACTAGTTGCAAAAGTTTGCATCAGGGAGATTTTTTTTAATGATTTTCTAAAGAAGTCTCTTCTGCTCTTTGATTAACAATACAGCAAAAACTGTAATATTGTGAAATATGATTACAGTTTAAAATAGCGGTTTTCTATGTGAATATATTGTAATATATTGTATAGTGTAATTT
Organism: Pimephales promelas; assembly: GCF_988280905.1. Taxonomy (NCBI): domain Eukaryota; kingdom Metazoa; phylum Chordata; class Actinopteri; order Cypriniformes; family Leuciscidae; genus Pimephales; species Pimephales promelas. The sequence continues at coordinate 2,069,859 of NC_142778.1, forward strand.
TAAATTTCAGCATCATTACTCCACATGATCCTTCAGAAATCACTCTAATATGATTATTCGATGTTGAAAAAACATTTCTGATTATTATCAATGTTGAAAACAGTTTTGTCAATTTTTTATGCAAAGTTCAAAAGAACACAAATTGAAATATCAGTCTTTTCTCTTTTATATTATTCTTTTGAATGAAAGTGTATACAGTATATAGAGATACTGAACATCTTTTAGCCAATGAAATATATTAAATATGAGATTCACTAAAACATGATAGATGATTGATCACGATTATCTACATTTCTATGAGTATTTCAAAATTCATTGAACTTTCGATGACCGTCCGAACACTGAATGAACATTGTGTTAAAGCCCATTTTCAGCTCACCTTTGAGATCTAGGCACTCGTTTCGCTGCGTCAGGTCTTTTAAGTCCTAGGGACAAAAAAAAAAAGAAAAAGAAAGTTTACTATTAAAGAGATTATTGGATTGGTAAGTTGACCAGCCAAGATAATTAATAACGCTAGTCAGAAAAGTGTGTGCGCAATGTGCAATGAAATGGATAGACAAGAATCAATAAACTGACTCAAGGTCAATTGAGGTCCTCATGAGGAAAACAGCTTATAAATCATACACAATGAGTTTTTTTGAAAATGTAAAAATGCAGAAAGTTTTGTTTTATGGCTAGGTTTATGGTTTGGGTTAGTGTAAGGAGAGGGAATACACAGTTTCTGCAGTATGAACACTGTTACATCTATGGAGAGATAGCGAACTAGATGTGTGTGTGGAACTAGGGGAGCTGAAAGTATGCCAGTATAAACGTTGAATTCATACGTTTCAAGGCTGTGTAAACACTAGGATGTCTGTGCTGTGAAACACCAGGGGCAGCCGCCCTAAACCTGTTCTGTGATTAGCAATCTCTCCGAAGCATTCAGAGTCACCACCTGACATTTACCGCTGCCATGCAAACAGCATCTGACCCTGAGCTTTCTAATGCGACTTCAATGAGCCTTGTGTTTGTGCTGTTACACACACCACCTGCAGTCATCTTTTCCTCAGCAATCAGAGACTAAAAACTGTATTAAAGAGGACCTATTATGCTTTTTTTTTGCTGTTTGAGCACTATCCCTCCAGCGGGAGTTCTTCTCTATATCAGTGTCGGTGTTTCTGAACTCCTGAAACGCCTCCATTGTAGTCTTGAGTTTCTCTCGGGATCGAACACGTCACAATATTCCTCATTATAATAATTAATGCGCAGAATAAAGGGGCGGGGCCTGGTTGAGTTCGTTAGTAGTGTGTTAGACTGGCGGTTATTGGACATTTCCCAAACACATTCGAAGCGCTCGACCAATCACGACACACTGCTCCAGCCGACCAATCAGAGAACAGTGTGCTTTTCAGAGGGAGGGGCTTCATAGAGACAGGAAGTAAACAGAGCGTTACTGACAGACTGGGGAGTGAGGAGCCGCAACAATTGAGAATATGGGGATTTTTATTACATTTCTTTAAAAAAAAAATCAACAATGAAAACGTATTTAGTAGATCCCAAAACAATCAAGTGCATAATATGGCTTCAAAAAGAAGAAAAAATATATATATTAGTGCTGCCAAACGATTAAAATATTTAATCGTGATTAATCGCACATTTTTATCTATTCTAGGGATGGGCAACTATTAATCGGATCCAAAATAAAAGTTTGTGTTTACATAATACATGTGTGTGTAGTGTGTATAATTAATTTGTATATATAAATACCCACACATGCATGTATATATTTAAGAAATATGTGCATGTATATATTTTATATTATATTTATATTCATTCACAATTAATATTATATATAAATATAAATATTTGATATATTAATAACACATTTTTCTTAAATATATACATGCATGTGTGGGTATTTATATATACAAATTAATTATACACACATATATTATGTAAACACAAACTTTTATTTTGGATGCGATTAATCGCGATTAATCGTTGCCCATCCCTAATCTATTCTAAATGTCCTTGATTTCTTTTTGTTGGGTTTCTCTTAAAATTGGGTTTGCGTTAACACCGTTAATAACGTGTTTAACTGACAGCCCTAAAATTTATACATATCTATGGCCATTCACCATCTGTGGTAAGTAAACCATCATAAATGGAGCATTAGTCTCTCTCTCTCTCTCTCTCTCTCTCTCTCTCTTTCTCTTCAGCGCATTTCTTTTATAGGCATGTTTGTGAAGTCATTTTTCCAGGGGTGACTAAGCAATTAAGAGAGAGGAACACAAGCACAGACTGAGGTGGTGGAAAAACACATACGTACACACACACACACACTCAGTAATGACCGGCTATTTTCTGCCCTGGGGACTCCCAGTGGAAATTTACCACGATGCCGTCGGAAGGACTTAACAGACTGATGTCCTTCGCCACAACTGCAGGTTACACATATTAATTGCACCAAAAATACATAACATGAAAAAAGTACAATTATTAAAGAAACAGATGGGAAACACAAAAGAACAGGAACGGAGAGAAATAGGGGAGGAGAGCGACAGCATGTGCTGGTTGGTGAGTGATTGTGGGTGTTAGCTGGCATCTCTGTGCAAACATCAGGCCATGATAACACGATCGCTCTCTTTCTGTCTGTTTTCAGTGACTCAGCTAGTAGCGGACGAGAGAAGCTGCTCACTCTCTCTCTATCCATCGATCGGTTTCAGCAGGCATGCACGTGTCCTCCTATCTCATCAAAACACCCTGCCGAGTCTCACCTGAAACCGTTCATGCATTTCTGAAATTAAAAATCACCCCGTCTATTTTCTCATCATGCATTCAGGTCCGTTTGGATATGCCTATCGATTAACCTTTGCAGTGTGCAACATTTATCTTTTCATCTCAAAGTGAAAGTTACGCAACAGCAGGTTTCATCAATTTGGACCGTTTTTGGGCAACCATGAGTTATAAGTTTAAATCAATTTAATTAAATTAATTTATTTCAATTGGTGTTGAAATTGGAAATTCTCAGATTATTTATTCTTAATTTCATATTTTATCTTGCATCACTGTGGTTTTTTTTCTGTGTAAAACGTAAAATGATTAATATATATATATATAAACAAAAGGGCTAAAAGTATAAACCCTCAAACCGTATTCACTTTATAGCCCTTAATCCTGTAATTGAGGACTCAGGTGTGATCCTAATTTGTATTTATTATAAATATTATATCACTGTCTTCGATAAAGTTTTGTCTATCCTATATTTATGGTGTTGTTTATTTATTTTGGGGGTATTTTTGAATTTATTTACTTCAAAAAGTACCATATTTTCTGTGTAAATTATGCTTATTTTTATGTTTTATTTTTACTACATTAAAATATCATTCTAATAAGTTCTTAGAGCTAAAACCTAAAGATGAAGTGACTTTGCTGTCACCTGGTGTCTTATTTTGGCTTATTTTAGAATGCTCTAAATTACAGTTTTTCCCATTCATTTCTATGGGTGCCCATTTTTGACCCAAATACAAGATTAAGGAGGTTTTGTCACCCACTTAACATTGTAGAATTGAGTCAAAAAAAATTGTGTGTGTTCAGGAGGCAAACTTAGGAAAAGTAGCCAAGTCTTGTACCGCTCAGATCAAGGGAAGTATTTTTTAAAAATAAATCAAACTATTTTGCCCACATTTGTCCAAAATGCGGTTTTAGGGTTAACATGGATTTATTATCAAGTTTTATTATTCCCTAACAAGTGTCATAATTTGCTTTTCATGACCTGTTTATTATTTGTTGTTGTTGCTGCAGAGCCATTAAGACTCTTGTAGTAACGTCAAATTTGAACCTTTGAAAATCATAACATTAGTAATTACATGCATAATTGCTTATTGTTATAGGAAGTCTAGTAGTTGAACATTAACTGACAAAAAAAAAAAAAAAAAAACAGGCACAATCCTGTTGAGCTCTGACCAAACCATTATAACGCTACATGCAAATCACCCAGAATTTGACTGGGTCATCAGTGTGTCATCAGGACAGGCAGAAATGAACGTTTGTTGACTCAGTATGGTACGTTTACAACGCTGTGCCTATACGAGGCGTTCAGTAAGCGAGCAGCAGCCAGAGGGAGTCAGGAGGCATGTGACTGGCCCGACGCCAGAGGTTAGTGAGGTTATATGTTTGTGATCAGAGTACAAATGTAATCCAGCGCGACGGGCCAACTAGGGACACAATAGAGATTATTAAAGGAGTAGTTCACTTTAAAAAAAAAACACTTTTACTGATAATTTACTCGCCCTCATGTCATCCAAGATGTCTATGTCTTTCTTTCTTCAGTCAGAAAGAAATTAAGGTTTTTGATGAAAACATTCCAGGATTTTTCTCCATATAATGGACTTCAATGGGGTCCAAACGGTTCAAGGTCCAAAAGACAGTTTCAGTGCAAACTGTTCAAAGGGCTTTAAACCATTCCAGACGATGAATAAGGGTCTTATCAAGCGAAACGATCACTCATTTAATAAATAAAAAACAAAGTTTAAGTTTTATAAGCACAAATGCTCACCTTGCTCTGTTCTGTGATGAGCGTTCGTGACTCTCCTGTTCGAACTCGCTCATCAAAATGAACGAATCTTTTTCCGAATCGTTTGGTTCATTCAACGAACGAATTGACTCGGAAAAAGATTTGTTAATTTTGTTCATTAAATGAGCGATCGTTTCGCTTGATAAGACCCTTATTCATCGTCTGGTGTCGTTTAAAGCCCTTTGAACAGTTTGCACTGAAACTGTCTTTTGGACCTTGAACCGTTTGGTTCCCATTGAAGTCCATTATATGGAGAAAAATCCTGGAATGTTTTCATCAAAAACCTTCATTTCTTTTCGACTGAAGAAAGAAAGACATGGACATCTTGGATGACAAGGGGGTGAGTAAATTATCAGCAAAAGTTTTACCCACCAAAGTTTCACCCACATATATTATGTAAACACAAACTTTTATTTTTTATTTTATTTATTATTATTTATTTATTTTTTTGAAAAAAAATTTGAATTAAAAATCAATAAATTAATTCATAGTTCTAAACTTTTCTCTGAGCCATTTCAACACACATTTGTTTTATGTATTATATTAATCAACATGAATATAATAATCATTATTACAACATCAAGAGCAATAATCTGCAATAATGATGTAATAATATTGCAGTTCTGCCCTGTAATGAATTCCTGTTTTATCATTTATATACTTTATGTAGGCTATTAACATTGTGCAATTGTTGTGTAAATGGATCAGCATTATACTGTCTGTGTGAATAAACATACCATGTCAGATGCAGCTTCTGTTCCACCTTTGCAGTATAAAGATGTCTTTTGTTCATGTTGATAAAATTGGTAACAATCAATAGTATTCTGACTGATTAAAGTAACTGGTTGAAGAAATGTAACTATTTGACATAAAAACAACACAGATACATATAATATGGTAATCAAATATTGCAAAGCAAATATTGCCTCTTAATGGGAAAAAGGTGTCCCAGGTGTGAATGCAAAGCTTTATGACTTCGAAGAGGACTTGAACGAATGTTTAAGGAATTCCCAGAGGTGTGTTTACCTGTATCTGTTTGAGCACTTTTGGGATTGGTTTGCAGTTGAGCTTCTGGCATGCTTGTCTGTAGGCATTGAGAATCTCCTCCACCGTCACATTCTGGGCTGCAGAGACAAGAATACACCAAGACAAGGTCAGAGGTCACATACAGGGTATGCAACAAATCATCATCAAAGGGAAACAAATAAAAACAGATTAAACTATTTCTTCACAGCATTAAATTAAAGTTTGGGCACAAAACAACTGTTTGCAGTGTGGAATATAAAGACCTGCAAAGGTCTACAACCGTTTTGGCACAAAACAACTTTAACATTGTAGGCAGATATCAGAGAAAAGAATAATAATAAAAAAAAAATATATATATATATATATATATATATATATATATATATATTTATTTTTTTTTTTAAGTAATTTACAGAGCAGACTCAATGTTTATCTATTTGGGATCATAATTAGGAGACAGCAGAATATGCTTGCTTGCATGGTGAACAAAAACAACATGGCAGAGAGTAAATGAAGAGTTCAGATGCAAAAGCCTCTAAATGCCATTTGAAATTTTCTTCTTTAATGATGATTTTTATCAAGCTTGTATATTTAAGTTCAGAAATTTCACTTAAATGGCAATAATAATTACCTATTAATTGTTATTTAAGTGAAATTACTGAACTTAAATATACAAGTTTGATAAAAATCATCATTAAAGAAGAAAATTTCAAATGGCATTTAGAGGCTTTTGCATCTGAACTCTTCAAATGCAGAATTTAAATTTTTGGATGAACTAATCATTTACAGTTCGGAAATCGCCAATTAGTGAAAAAAGTGAAAGCGCAAACATAATTTAAATCACCAAATCACATTCAGTTTTAGTAATATGATTATTTAAAGCGTTTATGGTGGTTTATTCTTAAATGTATAGTGCATTAATAGCAGGAGAGACGCATGGTTTTGTCTGTGTAGATCCAAGCGTGAGGACAAAATTAAAGTTTAAGGACTTGTTACAATACTACATACAACTACTATATATAATGTTGAATATAATGCATAATAACGCAGTGAAGGAATATTTGTGAGTCCTGATAATAATAAAATATCATTTTAATAATAATATAAAAAAGTGTGTTCGTTTGGCTTAAAATATCACAATAGTATCACATAGTGAGCTCAGTATTGCGATTTCTTGCAACAATGCGGCAGCGCATTAGTTTAGAACAGTGATTAATTAGTGTATAATAAGCCGTTTAAAACGTGCATTCACCCGATACATTGAGCATTGAGATATAATCGAACATACTTTATCTTATGGAGCGCACTCCTTGCCACTTTTTGGAAACGAAACGAAGTGTAAAAGTGAACGTTTCGAACAACAGAATAAGAAAGATTTCTTATCCTGTTGCGCCCTCTATAGGCCATGATCAGCGACTAGTCGACGTCAAGCTTCAGTGTCACGGCAGAACATTACAGTTGACTAGACGACTACGGACCAAAGTGACACAAAAGTTCAAATTCTGGTTTATTTTCACCATGTTTATGTGCTATACTGTTGGTTACCACATACATCTGTGTGTATAAATGAACAGGGAACATGTTTACAGTAAACAACCACAAATGTAAGCTTTGCAGGAATGAAGGTTCAAGAGGAAAAGTCAATTTTGTGTTTCTGTTCAAGCATTCTTCAGTGATTTTACAGCATTTCTTCAGTACAAACGACCCCTAGACTGAGGGGAAATGACCTCTATTTCATGACGCAGTGTTTTCCAACTAATCTTCAAACAATGGAAACTGGATCTCCTGTGGGTAGGTGTACAGAGACCAAATGGACAGTGTTTTACAGCTGTAGTGTGCTTGAATTAATCGCTCAGATTGACAGGTCTTGATCTATGTGGCATAAAACAGGAACAGCTGGAACAGTGCTGATCTTCTTACTTATTCAATGTATAATTATTTTATGCTTTGTGGCCTTTAAGTAGCAAATAGTTTTTATGTTCAGTGAAACACCGTATTTGGCCCAGATACAGTTCACATGATTGTGAACAAGCCCAAACTTGATTTCATGATCTCTTATATACACTTCACATCAAGAAAAATTAAATTTTCTTCAAAATTTGAAAGGATTTCTATGAGTTGAGACCATGCACTTGTTGATACCTTGATGCCATTTAGATGTGAAACTTGAATCATTGAAAATGCCTTGAAATTATCCCTAATTATTGAACATGAGGTCATTAGGTTGAAATATTGATGTTGAAAATATTAGTCATTAGGCTGAAATCTTCCTTACAAGATGTAAAAACACTGACTTCAAGAAAAAGACTCACAGAGTCATAGTGTTATAGTCTGTGTTATTGTTTTTGTGCACACACACACACACACACACACACACACACACACAGTGACCATGTGATGATGTGCTGGTTGATGACTCTAATGATAATTACCCGTTTGGACGCGGTCCTAGTCATGTAAAAAGCTGCAGACTAATCATGACCAGTCACTTCACACGGCTATAAATAAAAATGAATACATGAATGAATGAGACGATTCAGCTAAGAGTGCATCGTGTGTCTTTTATCTTCTCCTCAGGCAGTCTAATTAAACTAAAGTCGGCTCTAAACGATTTCCAATGGCTCATTCTTCATGAGCGGAGCGCAGGAACTTCTTCTGGAGTTTCAGCAATACTTAAATAGCAAAACCTTATCTAGGTTAACGTCAGAGAAAGCACATGTAAAGGTACTATTAGAGCCAGACCGATATATCGGCATTTTCTAAAATATCGGTATCAGCAGTTATAATGTTACAATTAAAAAATAAAATAAAAACGGACGAATCACGCTTCAACCATGTCATGAGTGTTGTCAAAAAGTGCAGGTAAAGGGATAAGCAAGCTGACATTGTAATTATGAGGTAACTTATAACTATAAGGCAATGTAGGGGCTAATTATTATTTTATGTATCAGAACTTTAATATATTTTGATGTTCCTCCATTCTGTTGTGACAATAAAAACAAGTTTCTTTTTAAAATGCATCATCATATTATTTTAATTAAAACTCATATATAAATAACTAATGTTAGGGAAATCTGTTAATATTTTGTTGCGCGTTTCTGAAATAATAATATCGGCCGATATATCGGAATACCGGATTTTAAAACCAACAAATATTTGTATCGGTATCGGCCTTCAAAATCCTTTATCGGTCTGGCTCTAGTTATTACTACTAACTTGTTTCAAATAATAAGCCATGTTGATGGATGATAGGCGAACGTTTGGATTTATTCCCCAACACACGGTAATTACCATCAGGACTCAGCATTAGTCACTTTCTCTGCGGCTAACCAACTATTAAAATCTTGATCGACTAATTCTCTTCTCGTCGACTAACTTTTGGTCAACTATTAAAACTATTGTAAAATGCAATACTACTTTATTGTGATAATTGGTCAAAAAATAAATCTGCTGAATCTGATTCTGTTGCATGGAACTGAATAGAGTTGCACTGATGCTTCAAAAGTATCGCGATTCGCGGAAATGAAAAACCTCACGATACCTACATTTATTAGTATCGAATATCGATACTTTTATGAATGGCCGCGTTCCAGATTTGTAAGAGACGTATTTCATACGCGGTAGCCGGTAGCGCTTCGAGGCCGCGAGGGCCGGTCTGATAGTTGTACTTTGCAAGACTGAAGCGCGCGTCCGAGTGAAGATGGTGCGCGACTGCGCGAGCCGCAAAAGATACTGTAACTGAAAGCAGCGAAAAAGAGCGCTGCGCTTGATTTAAAAAAACAACAGATTATAGAGCTAGATCTCTTATTTTATTTCATAACAAACTAAATGAATTATCTGCTAGTTAGAGATATTTTATTTATTTTTGTATTAGGTGTACAACTCCCCCCCCCCCCCTATTTTCACAGGTAGCATAAATAATTTGCAAGCTGCTAAAATAAAGCCTACAAAACATCAGCTAAAATGATTTATAGGCTATGTGAGTGCATATAAAACGCCTTGTAATACTTTCCTTTTCGGGAAAAGTACCGAAATCGCAATTCTTGACTTGGTATCGGTATCGAAACAATAATTTTGGTATCGTGACAACACTAGAACTGAACGAAGAATAATATATTGATATCTAATATTATTTGAATATATTTTATGGCCAAGTTTGGTGTGATCCTTTAAATAAAGTGTGGTTATTTTATTTTATTGGCCTGCATTTTTTATATTCATATGCATTAAAAGTTCTGAATTTAATTTTATTTATTGTATGTTTAGTTATTTTCTTTTTATTATTTTCCCTTTTTTGTTTTATTTGGTGTTGTCATAAAATTCCAATAAAAACTCAAAGTGGAAAAAAAAAGTTCTGAATTTAATTAAAAAGTCTAATAGTAATACAAAAATTAACCAGAATTTCCGGTTTCAGCCCAATTTTTTTTATTTCGGTGCATCCCTATTAATAAGGATTAATCTACATTTAATTCGTACTGTATGCAGGGAAGACTAGTCCTATGCTGTGTCAGACTGGGCAGAGTCTCCATGTACTCTGTGTACAGCATGTCCTTGGAAAAGCATTAGCTTGGAGAGTGTCTCAGCATGGGTAAACGTTCCCAGATAGAGAAAGCATTCCAACTGCACGCAGATAAATGCCATTTCATTTCACGTGTTGACTACATGACAGCTGACTCCTCCAGTAATTTCACAGAAGGCAGAGCAGCAAATGTCATTAGATTAAATAATTTAGTCATCATCATGAAGTGTCCTTTAAAGAGGAGAAAAGCATGCATGTTTTTCAAGTGCAGCCATCGTCTTTTTAACAAATTTGCACAGCTATTTGGACACGCCATCTGGGTAGATTTCATAACCTTAAAAAACATCAAACCATGATTGTGGGTGTGTGTATGTTGTCTACCACTTCCAGATTCAAAAGGTACACAGATCTGCACAGTGGTCCGATTTCAACACGGCATTGCGGTGATATAGATTAACCACAACACTAAAGCATCACAGTATCTCGGTTCCTAATGGTACATCCACTACGTATATATATGAATTAATGAAGAACTGTCTATCAGCAAACAGACCTGTGGTTTGCATTCCTCTGAATGGCGTCGTTCCAACAGGGCCGTTGGAGAACACTTACTGGAGTGTGTTGCTGAGCTGGCCAGACGGGTAAATTAAAGACTGCTTCTTCAGATTGAAACTCTTTACCCCTTGATCAATGCACAGAGACTGGTACCGCAGTACACAGACCCAGCAAAACGTGCAGAAACATGAGAGTTTAAAGGGATATTTCACCAAAATTCTTTAATTTACCCGTTCTCATGTCATTCCTAACCTATGACTTACTTTCTTCAGTGAGATAAAAAATATATTTGCTAGGGATGATCCGATCAGGATTTTTGCAGCCGATACCGAGTACCGATTTCTTGTCATGGTGATACCGATTACCGATACCGATTCCGATGCTTAATTGACTTTGATAAGACAAATAAACAAAATGGAACAGTTTAATGCAGCCCATAAGGTTTATTTAAACATTGTCCTATACTGTGGAGGACAAAATAAACATTTAGTCTCCTAAAATGGAGAAGTTTGATGTAATTTTAACATCGTCCAATACAAGTCTGAGCAGGACAAAATAAATTTTGCCTTTTTTGCAGTTGGCAGTTTTTCATATTCGCCAAACGTCTCGCGGTGGCTCGTTCTTAAGTGACAAATCAGGTTCGTTGTATTAAATGTTTTGGACAATGCTCCTCCACGTGAGATTTCTTTGGAAAATAAACAGCAAATAGCGAATATTTCATTTTTTTTCCCCGAAACATCGTAGTAGTTCCACACCTGCGAAGACATGACTGCGTGCCAAATAATTTAAGTCCCCACGCATCATACTTCCTCTCACGCGTTGACGTCATCGGTTTCAAATCGCGATAAGTTCGTAAGATCGGCCAAGTTAGCGAGTACCGATCGAATCATAAAATGTTATTATCAGCCGATACCGATCTCCGGCCGATCGATCGGAGCATCCCTAATATTTGCAGAATGTTAGTAACTAAGAGTTTTTGATGAATGATGCCAATGGCTGATTCAAAGCTGATTTAATTTAAATACAGTAAATAACAAGCTGCATTTATATACTGCATTTCTATATCTGAAAGAAGACGCGTCAACTGACTTCATGCATCTTCACCTTGCATTAGAAAGGTGGTTAAATATCCCTAAAATAAGAGAGAAATTTAATTTAAAACGCGATTTGGCAAAGTCTGAGATGCGTTTTGTGTGATCAGCAGTAAATGCTGCTTCATCTGAAACAAAGTTTTCGAAAAAAAGTTGATATTTTTAGTGCTGTGATCGCCTCATCCAGCCGCTGAAACTGCTGTGCTTTCCACTGACGATGTGAGGATTATTACACAGGAATATATCGAGATTGAACATCTAAAACATTCAAACTTTGATCACTGTTTCTGATAAGCTTTGTGTGATCAAGCACTTTATTTATATTTCATGATACTGTACAACCAACACAATCTCATGGCAATTTAACTATTTTAAGTTTTGGCGAATTGATGGATAATTCGTATGTTTTCATACGATCTGCGGGTATGTTTAGGGGTGCACCTTCACGCTTACTTTTGTCCAATAATCGTATGTTTTTGTACAAATCACACCAGATCTGCAGTTAATGATCTCCACATTTCCACTTCCCTTTACCTCTGTACAGATACAAAATTACATAGAGTAACTTTAGTAATCTGAAATAATGCAAAACATTACATCAGTGACACAAAACAATATGAGCTCTAAAGTTTAGGAACATTTCATAGCACAATTCAAAAAGGAAGTAAAACTAAATTCTTTGCCAATCTCTTTAAACACCACCACCACACTAATCCAATCCATTCAAACGCACTTGCAAGTACAGCGCTGATGTAAAAGCAGCTAACATTAAAGAACTGGAAGAGCTTGTAAATCGTAAAGGCGTTATGAATACCTTCTACTTTATGAGCTGTTTCGATCACTTGGATTAGGAAATATGATCCGGTTCAACAAAATCAGTACATTTACACCAAACCCTATGGTTTTGAAGGTCATTGACAGGAATGTTAAATGCATCTTGATGACAATTACAACACAAAAAGCTTGTCCTGGAGCAAGCGATTAAAGCAAACCACAGAGTATCAATTGCCAGTGTAAATGAACTGTGGCTCTTTCCTGTGAAATACATCCCTGAAATCCTCGGGAATAGTCTACTTCCCTGCCCTGAAGCTTCTGAATATTAAAGGTACAAAATTATTTTGTTTCAAAATATCCAAAAACCACTTGCACAGTGTTATATATTTCTTTCACTTGTGTGCTTACATTATCCTAAATGTTTCCAAGAATTTGTAAATTCAGATAAATTCACAATTTTAAATAGTGCCCGTCCCTTGTCATATGTCAATGACGTAATATCCGCGTTATCCCTGGTTTCCGCTAGTACTCCCGTTGTAACCATGGCGACAGATGTGGACAACTGCGTTACGTCTAGCGGCGCGCTCACGCTGTTGTTGTTTGGTTCAAATATTATGGATTATGGCAAGCAGACTTTGGGACAAAGGGAGAAATAAAACGAGGATCAATATCGGTGTGGCGTTTTCGAGATGCCGCGAGCTCCACGTCCACTAACTTGGATGTGAAAGAGACGCCACTGAGTGGCGTCCACTCTTACATAGTTTATTAGACAGGTGAGCAAAACGAATCAATTTTATATAGCTCAACATGATGAAATGTTATAGGGATGGGCAACGATTAATCGCGATTAATCTCATCAAAAATAAAAGTTTGTGTTTACATAATATATGTGTGTAGTGTGTATAATTAATTTGTATATTTAAATACCCACACATGCATGTATATATTTAAGAAATATGTGCATGTATATATTTTATATATATATATATATATTTATTCACAATTAATATTATATATAAATATTTGATATATTAATAACACATTTTTCTTAAATATATACATGCATGTGTGGGTATTTAAATATACAAATAAATTATACACACTACACACACATATATTATGTAAACACAATGTAATCACACCCTGTTTCATTATGTTAAAAACATCAATGTACTTACTCATCCATAAACATTATTAGATCCATCTGCATGACCGCAAGTTCTATGATTCCGCTTATTCACTGCGTCATCAATATAGGCCTTTGTTATTGTAAGAGGTTAGCGACCCCTAGCGGTAAAAAAATAGATTTGTAGCTTGTAGCTAACTGTGTAATATATATTTTTGTTTGTAAAAGATTAATAATTGAGGCAACAAAGCCAGAGACCATTTTGATACAGCTCAAATCACACACACACACACAAAATACAAATCCTATAAATACTTCAAGTTAACGCTACTAAAATATTCAAAATTTTCAACATCAAAGCTACTCAAAATAAAAAAGGGATACATGCATGCAAATGCTATAAAACAACCTAGACACTGAATATATTGGAATTGTTTAAAGTTTAGAGTAACAAAGTCCTCCTTGAAAATCTTTCCATAATTACTACATTTTTAGATTTAAACGCAAAATTGGCATGTCAATTTTAAAATAGTCCAACTTCTCAGAAGCAGAATGCTTTTGTCATTGTACAACAAAATTATAGCATGCATTTCCCCAGGCTTTTGAGAGATCAAGACTAGTGGCCGACCAATATATTGCAAAGGCAGAGACTTATCGGTCCCACTATTAACCGCATACGCAACTACTACTTTGACGCTTAAAAATATTATTAAATAATATTCATGTCATTTTCACTGTGCTGTGTGTAAAATTAGTGTTACCTTGTCTATATTTGAAGAATCCTGTTGGTTACAGTGTTTACTTCCTTTTAATAATTTCTTTTCTTTGTGAGAAATATACTGTAATAGGATCACAGAAACAAGAAGTTGCCAAGAATTTATGAATGAGTTATTTTAATTAATTTTCAAATTATTTATTTCTAATTGATTAAATATTAAATAAAATAAATAAATATAAATCATTTACATTGTCTTTCTTTCGCCCACTCTGCTCTTTAATATATCGGCAGCGGCCACCAAAAAAAAAAAAAAAAACGATATTGGTCAACCACTAATCAAGACGGCACATCACACAAGTTTATAGAAGTGAATCCTTCTGGCAGAACGATAAGTAGGTCTCAGTTTATACAGATCCTGTGAGTGCTCAAACTTCAAAACGGTAAAGTACTGGTCTTCCTCAGAGCGAAGATAATGACAGCTCCTAAAACTCTGCACTGCCGTCTGATAACGATGACATGTAAACAAAAGTTAAATGTTGGCAATTAACATGAGGTGCTGTCAGCAGACAGAATCAAGCCCCTCAGGGTATAAGACAGAAACACTCGCACACTGTCCTCCTTTCCCATCAAACAAGCCTAGACATAACCAAGATCATTTCCTCTGAGCAGAAGGCCTGAGGCGAAACGTAGCACGAAAGCTAGGTTTGGTAATGCGTGGGCACTTCTGACCCTGTAGATACACTAAATTTGTCCAATAGACCGCATTTCAGTTAGTAAACATGGTGACGTTTTTATGTGGGCGGAGCTTAGGTTGAGGCAGAACGACTCTGGCCGCTTCACTAACGCTAGCAAGTTTTGTTAGCTTGTTTTTTAACAATGACTGGAGAAAATCAGATTTTATCTTAATGCGTAAGGTCACTGTGTCCAGGACCGCGATTGTTATTATGTTATGTAGCATAACTTAGACGCTCACTCAATGCATGGACAGGATTAACGTTACGTTACCTCGGTTGAGTGGCCTGACATCTACACCTACCTTATAGAGAAACCGAACGTAAAGAAAAACATATATAAATCTTTAAACGCCTATAAATGTGCTGAATGCTAATACCAATCCGCAGTTGTGCCTAGCCAGCGCTAAGACGACGACAATGTAAAGAGTGACATCACGGTGCGATTTTAATGATGTGAATATTTTCTAGAAATAAAAATTCCAGATACAGCATATTCATTTTTCATCGATTCTTGCACCAAACTACAGTTCAAGATTACATTTAATAATAATAACAATAATTTAAGCTCCTTATTATGTAGCCGAATCTGTGCTGGTTTCTATTGGCCGTCTCCAGTTGTCCGTTTGTTTTGCCTATAAAGTCCAACAGTGGTCTGATTTCTTCACACATCACATGTCTCTTCAAAGCATGATCTTCCTGACAAAGTTATGTCCTTCCTTGATAAACAAGAACACAAACTTTTGCAAGACCTTTATTATGAGCAAAACAGTTGTCACAATAATGAAGGCATGGGAAAAAGTTCCCAAGACATTTATAAAGTGACTGTAATAATAACAAAAAACATCTTAATATTAAAGCTTGAAAAGTTCTAGAAAGCTCCAATGTTTCAGACTCAGCATAAAATTGCTCGCAAAGTTCAAATACCACAGACCAAACGAGATTGTCATAAACAACAATCTCCTCCGTAAGCCTCCCAATAACTCACAGACCAACAAAGCAAAGCGTACAAAATGAAAGCAATCTTCTATTCCTCCCATCGCTTTGAACTCATTGCTATTGCCATAAAGTTGCAGTGACAACGAAAGTCAGACTTTTATAACAAAGGAAGGCCAATCGCTTGGGTTGGTAAAAGGATGGGATATTTTCATAACCATGAGGAAATGCTTTAATTCATTGGCTTGACCTTCTCTTTGTTTGGAAAGAGCAAATTTGTCTGATTAGCCTTTTAGGTGCCCTGAAATGATAGAGCATCATGCTAATAACACTCTAGATAAAAGTAAAAAACTTTAGAATGGAACAAACCAAGGCAAAATAAATAAATTGGTTAACAGGCTAAAGTCCAAACGCTTTCCAAACTTGACCAAAGTATTCTTGCGATAAGTATAATTCAAAAACTGAATGATGTTTGAGCCCAAGCGTGAGATCAGCACGAGGGGCGCAGAGCTGTGGCTCTCTGGGACGCCACGGGTCAGTAACATCTGAGCGATACGTTCAAAAATAGATCTTCACACCACCTCATTTCAGCGGACCTCAAAGTCATTCACACAGCAGTGCCACGGTGTGTGTGTCGAGAGGGAGAGAAAAACACACCCACGCCCTTTCCCTCTAGCTGAGAAGACACATCAAAAAGGGCCTGAATGAAACCATCACTAGTGTTTAAAAGTGTCAAATCTCCCCCAGGACAAGATTAGATTCAAAAAGTTAATAGCTTTAGCCTAGATATTATCTTTTATTTCACATAACATAAAACGGATTATAAAAGAATAAAAAAATTAAACAGTAGAAACTCAAAATGGGTGCGGTAGTTGCTAGGGCGTAACGTGGCAGTTTTTTTTACCACCTCGGGGGTTATGGACCAACGACCCAATGGACCAGTAACTACCCAATGGACCAAAGACCCAATGGACAAACTACCCAATTGGACAAACTACCCAATGGACCAACGACTCAAAGGACAAACTACCCAAAGGACAAACGACCCAAAGGACAAACTAGCAAATGGACAAACTACCCAATGGACAAACTACACAGTGGACAAACTACCCAAAGAACAAACTACCCAATGGACAAACAACCCAAAGGACAAAATACACAATTGACAAACGACCCAAAGGACAAACTAGCAAATGGACAAACTACACAATGGACAAACTGCCCAAAGGACAAACTAGCCAATGGACCAACGACCCAAAGGACAAACGACCCAAAGGACAAACTAGCAAATGGACAAACTACCCAAAAGACAAACGACCCAAAGGACAAACGACCCAAAGGACAAACTAGCAAATGGACAAACTACCCAAAGGACAAACTAGCCAATGGACCAACGACCCAAAGGACAAACTAAATAGACAAACTACCCAATGGACAAAACTACCCAAAGGAAAAACGACCCAATGGACCAACGACCCAAAGGACAAACTACCCAATGGACAAACTACCCAATGGACAAACTACCCAATTGTGCAGGGGATGGGGGGTTGTTTAAATAAATATGTTAAATAAACAAATTCTTATTTAAACTTTTATTTCATATGCACAGGAGAGTAGTGCAATGACATTCTTATTCTGCAAATCCTTGCAGAAACATTAAAAAATTGGTTACAAGGTCGTTTGTGATGTCAGAAACACCAGCGATTTCAAACCGCTGTCTTTGTTTGGTTCACTGCAGTTTTAAGCAGAAAATGTTTTGACTTATGAATTTACACATGGTTTGTCTTAAAGCACCGCATAGACATATAAACAAGATTAAAAGCTTGATTTTCACCACAGGAGGACTAAGTCATCATTGTAAACACAAATAAAAGAGAACACACAGCTTGGTTTCAACTCAGATCTCAGGAAATCAATGATGTGAGACACACAAACACTTAGTGTTTCCCTGAGTCCAAAAGCTCTGGGTCAGAGGAAAGGCTGTAGGAAACCATGCCACAAAAGTGGGAAGTTCAACTCCGAATATAAGGAAACTATAGAGTGTACAGTACAGTCATGTGACGCAAACTACTTCCTCATACCTAAACAACAAAGAGAACAATGTGCGACTGTGAAATAAGACCTGCCAACACCTGTGATATAAAAGCTAGCGTTCTTGGATCAGCTTTAATGCGATCAGGGTTCACTCACATGAGTAATTAAACTAGCTATAGTTACTCCATTGCAATTTACTCAAAGTCCAATATTTGCAAGGACAGCGACCAAGTACACTGTGCTCTCTGCTCAAAGTCATAATAGTGGCGGAGCAGGACCGGGATTGCAGGAAATCTCCACGGACAACATTACTTGGAAATTAACCAGCAACCTTTGTGCTAGCGGGTCAGATACCTTAACATTACAGGCTATTACCACTAATATCCTGGATAACTGCACCTAGAGATGCTTTAAAATGCACACTGGTCTTGATGGTTTTTATGAACACTAAGATACCAAATTACACAATGCCTTTGCTTTAAATTAGTAAACACTACTAATGATCTTTCAAACGATGTCAGGCCTTTAATATACATGCAACAACGTTACGTAACAGTTGTTCAACTTGCTTAATGCATTTCGTCTCATGGACTAACAGCAAACATTTTTTACAGAATTTATTTGTAAAGGGTAACAAATGAATAGGCTATTGTTCGTTCATCATAATGGATTAAAGGAGTAGTTCACTTTAAAAAAAAAAACTTTTGCTGATAATTTACTCACCCCCATGTCATCCAAGACGTCCATGTCTTTCTTTCTTCAGTCGAAAGGAAATTAAGGTTTTTGATGAATACATTCCAGGATTTTTCTCCATATAATGGACTTCAATGGGAACCAAACGGTTCAGGGTCTAAAAGAACTCTCCTGTTCGAACTCGTTCATCAAAATGAACAAATCTTTTCCAGTCAACTCGTTCATTTCGTTAATTGAATGAACCAAATGACACGAAAAAAGATTCGTTCATTTTGATGAACGAGTTTGAACAGGAGAGTCACGAACGCTCATCACAGCAAGGCGAGCATTTGAGCTTATAAAACTTAAACTTTATTTTATTTTTTTAAATGAGCGATTGTTTTGCTTGATAAGACCCTTATTCATCGTCTGGAATCGTTTAAAGCACTTTGAACAGTTTGCACTGAAACTCTCATTTGGACCTTGAACCGTTTGGTTCCCATTAAAGTCCATTATATGGAGAAAAATCCTGGAATGTTTTCATCAAAAACTGTAATTTCTTTTCGACTGAAGAAAGAAAGACATGGACATCTTGGATGACATGGGGGTGAGTTAACTATCAGCAAAAGTTTTTTTTTTTTAAAGTGAACTACTCCTTAAATGTTAATTTAAACAACCTGAAATGTTAAAAAAATGTGTCAATATGTAGAAGTTTGCATTCACCAAGATTAATACTATAAAAGTGTCGTTCATGATAGCATATATTATTGTATTTGTAATTTTTCGCAATAGGCCTATAATTTATATTGCAAAACAAGTCATAAACAACACTTTAGGTTCAGATAGCCAAGCCTATATTCATATTTATATGCAAATCAATGCATGTTGTTCACCATTAGGTTATATGTATGTAATTGACAGACTTCTACAGATGACTACGACATCAAAACTAGGCTAAACGAAGTACACTAACACATATTTGTTAAATATGCTGAACTTTCCAACTTCCTATAATGCGACAACTAGCCTCAGCAAACAAACAGCAGCTGTCAGTCAAAACACTGATACAAAGATACATTGTGTCTCGACGGCTTTGTTGTTTTAATTGTCGAATTTCCACAGACACACTGACCAGTGCGATACGCAAAGGAGATTCCCTGCAGGGTAAACAGAGACACACCTCACATATCTGTGGCCTAGAAAGCAAAGAATAAAGCGGTTATATTTTTGCTGGCTCAAACACACTGCAGCCAATCAAACCAAACAATGCAAGGTCATCGTGTTTTCCAAGAGATGAAACGCTACTCCGTCTACAAGATGCTGAGATCTCAGAATGAGCTTCACGCAACGTCTGGAAGGGTTCGAGAGAGGTTTCTCCATATCAGTCAGACAGATGCCCGAGGCTCAGAGACGGATCGTAAAAGCTTTCTGCAGTTGTTACAGAGCCGTTGAATGACCCTGGAGGACTCACGGATCAAATGTCACATGGATCACGGAGTCTTTCAGGAAAAAGCCACCGTTCTCTTCTCGGAGCATGACAGGTAACAGAAGTCATGTTCAAAGCCTTGGCAAAGTCGGAGCACAATTACGCAAACCTTTTAGGCAACAATGCAAGCCGCAGGAGATGAACTCTGGATTTGAGATGCAAGGGTTCAAAATGTCAAAATCTGATTGGAATCTAATCTCAAAGATCTGTGTATCACAGTCTGATGTGTGTGTGTGTTCACCGTGGCACTTCTATGACAATGAGGCCTAAAACACGAATGGGTTTGCAACTTTCTACGTCTAATAAAGCAGAAATGTTGGCAGGCAGCTTTATTAGGTGTGTGGAAACGGTCGACTTGCAGCGGCTGGTAAAGACAGGCTGAAACGGATTATATTCGAGTAGGATTTCAAACCATGCAATGTGATTTTTGTGTCACATTAGCTAAATAGGTTCAGATTCCAATGGGATATGCACAAACATCAGACTTGGATTGACGGTTTAAAGATCCACTCACCGTGTCTCCAAGGGTCCTTCGGCTCAACGGCACCAGAGACGATGTCCTCGTCTGATGGAAAGGTCACTCTCTTTGACCCGTGCTTAATCCCAACTCCGTCGTCCGGTGTTGTAGCCGAGACTGGCGCGTCGTCGTCCCTACGTTCCTGCGAATGCAGTTCTATGACGGATATTTGAGAGTTGACACTAGAGGCACTTTCCTCGGGTTGAGTGTTGGCCGCTGGTTCGACCTCTAAAACGCCATTTTCGTCGAGACTTAAATCGACTCCAATATCCATCTCCCCATCATCACCACCATCTCCAACAGAACAGTTGATCACTGGCGGTTCCTCAAACTGGCTTAAACTCTGTTGGAGGTCACCCGCAGAACCATTAAAGGGGTCTGCGGATACTGCAATGGATCCATTGTTTTTACTATGCGGTGCTTTGAGCTCTGTGGAAGCATCATCCTTTAAATGGATGTCTTTTAACCTGGCCAGGACGGCAGCGTCCCGTTCCCCTTGGTCTCCATCCAACGTGTCACGGGGAAGGATCTCTGGTGATGTAGTGTTGTCAGGGACATTGCACAAATCTATAGCATTGCAAAAATCTCCAGCTTGATCCTCGCAATTCATCTTCTCATTTCCAGGGAGCTGGAGCACGCCACTGCCTGTCGAACACTAAAAACGATAGAAGTTCCCTCACACACCTACAATGCAGTTCAATTCCAGAGAAAACCGTTCAAGATCTGCTTAGTGAGTGCATCACTAACTAAAAGTTCACATCATAGAAGCGCTTGTTTTTATACTTGTCTTATTTATGCACCTAAAATGCATCGCTGTGGTCTAGTGCAAAAGGCAAATCAGTATATATGTCAAATGATGTGCTCTAATCAAAGTGGTAAACACCTACAACATCTTTCACATTCAAATTGAATCAGGTTCAGCCGCATTTAAAGTCTCAAATGCAATTCATGATAACATTATAAGCAAACATTGTATTTATAACGTCCCTGTGCACCATTAATACTGTTAATTTCTTCTCAACGCGTTGAAGAATAAGTTAAGCACTGATAACTTTGCATTTAAAGCAAGTATAAACAAGCCGTGGGATGATGAATATTATGCTGATGAAGTCCAGGCTTTCTCGACTGGCCTGCTGTCCTACACCAAGACGAATAAAGTACTAAAACGGACTCCTTAGGTCAATCATCTAAATGTTTTAACGCTCCAGTCGTGTTTTTAAGCTGTCAAGACGAGGAATCCTGCACTGTCACTTTCTGTGTCGCAGTGAACACGAATAAACACAGGCGTCACAGTCCGGAGCGCACGCTCATCCCCAAAAACCGCCACGAACGGACTCGTTTACTCCGTTTAAACACTCTATACCGGCCGCCTTGATGGAACGATGCTTTTCACATCGCCAAAACGCACAGACAAGCAGAAAAAGAGAAAATATTGGCCCCGTTGAAGCTACAGTCCGGACCGACTGGGTATGTGTGTCTGTTGACTGTTCGGAGATACGTCATCATCACCCCGGTTGGAAACGCGTCGGAGAGTTCAGCAGCCGCACTTTCGGCGCTTCAACTTCAGCGTTTTTTTTTATTTATTAGTAAAATTACAGAGTTGCTCATGTGTTGCCTTTCGTTGACAGATTTTCATGCGCAGCAATTGCGTTTTTTAATTTAGTAATTTATCTAGATTAGCATTTATGATAAAACACTATAAAAATTTCAACGAATCAGTTGACATTTGATCCAAACAGCTGTCACTTTGGATGGTTTACGACGCGTGTTACAGAGAAAATGTATACTATCTAAACATATATATATATATATATATATATATATATATATATATATATAATTTATTTATTTAGTAGGCTACATAGGGAAATTAATTTATAAATGACGTCGAGAATGTTAGTCTTTTTAAAAAAAAAAACACAGAAATTGAACGATTTTCTATGCCAATATTATCGGTGTTACATAAAACATATTTTAAATTATATTTATGTTGGTCTTGTGACATCTTTCACAACATCTATCTGGTCTTTTTCAGGTTAACTGCATATTTTCTGCTAAAATGTTGTTTCAATGGTGACATTATTAAGTTTATGTTGAAAATGTATACAAGTCTCACACAAAATGTGTAACTCACCTGAACTGTGAGACATGGTATTCTCTGAGTTTGTGTTATTGATCTGCTATATGATGTGCAATTGGCACAGCACCATAGATGAACAAATGGCAGTACACAACACATTTTCATAAACCTTAATATTTATAAGATTAGCATGGTATTGCATGCTACATGTCCAAACATAATGATTCTACTATCGTACACGTCCAATGTCTGCTAATTCTCCTCATATTATTTTAGTTTTCAGGAGGAGTTTATGGAATATGAATCCTTGCCCTCGTCAGGTGATGAAAATATTTTCTCATGCCTTTTTTTTTTTTAAATTATTTATTTATTTTTTACTGTGCAAAGTAATATAAAATCCTTACAAAACATGGAAGGTACTTTAACACCAGAGTTTGTGTTCACTGTAATATGTATTCCCTCAGTTCATCCATCTCACCACTAGAGGTCGTCGACACCTCAATTCTAATCCTGTTCGAATTCTGATCTCTACAAAATAACAACCGATGCTAAATAAACAGACTTCCAAAGTAGAAATAAGTTAATACTAAAAGAGCTAATAGCTAAATTTATGTTTGTATAAGTGCCGGTCAAAAGTCTAAAAGAAGTCTCTTATGCTCATCAAACCTGCATTTACTTGCTCAAAATTTATATATACAAAATAGTTATACACACTACAGACACATATTATTTAAACATAAATTTTTATTTTGCATGCGATTAATCATTGCCCAGCCCTATTTATTCTATTTATAATATATATATATATATGTGTCACACTGAAGACTGGAGTAGTAAAACGAGGCCACACACACACACATATATAGGTCTCTACACACACTGTGTTTATATACACACACAGTAGGATAGTGTATGTGTATATATATATATATATATATATATATATATATACAATACGCATATGTTAATTTAATTCCATTTAATCAGAACGCACAAATCATACACTCTAAAAAATGCTGGGTTGCTTCAACCCAAATTTGGGTCAAATATGGAAAAACCCAAATGTTGGGTTCAAACAACCCAGCATTGTTTAGAGTGTTGTATTATTTTAAAATAAATCATATTTTATAAAAAAAAAAAATACATTAATAATGCATTCTATAAATACCGTGATGTGTATACACACTATATGTAGGCTACACTCTAAACAACGCTGGGTTGTTTTACCCCAAATTTGGGTCAAATATGGACAAACCCAAATGTTAAATTTTAAACCCAAATTTTAACCCAACTTCAACTTTCGACTGTAATTTGCTTAATTACACTTTTAACCCAACATTTAGGTTTGTCCATATTTTACCCAAATTTGGTTTGAAACAACCCAGCATTGTTTAGAGTGTATTTATACTTGTATATATACACTCTAAAAAATGCTGGGTTGTTTTAACCCAACATTGGGTCAAATATGGACTAACCCAGCTGTTGGGTTAAATTTTTACATTACATTTTTAACCCAATATTTCGGGTTTGTCCATATTTGACCCAAAATTGGGTTAAAACAACCCAGCATTTTTTAGAGTGCACACACACACACACCAAAATCCTGGGTTGTTTTAACCCAAATTTGGGTCAAATATGGACAAACCCAAAAGTTGGGCTAAAAATTAAGCCCAATGGCTGGGTTTGTCCATATTTTACCCAAAGTTGGATTATAATGTTGTAACAACCCAGCAATTTTTAGAGTGTAGTTGTACAATTACTGTATAATGATGGTGAGCGTAATTATTAAAAGGCTGTATATGCGAGTCACTTGTCTCCGTGGCTTGTTCGAGTGGAAATATCAACAAGCTCAACACTCAAACCTCTTGCGTTCCTCCATTACAATCCTGAAACTACTAACCAAAGCAATCAGTTCTGTGTAAAATGGCTCTAATTATGCAGGCCTGTCTAATGTGCAGAAGACAGAAACAATTACCAGAGCACTTCAGCATCCCGGGACTGCAGCTGTAATGCAGTTCACAGTGTTTAATATTGAGCGCGCGAGCGAAGACGAGAAACAGAGACCTCCCACAGGTGGCTGAAAGTAAATATTTTAACATCAAATTGGAGGCGCTCGCTTAAGCTTGTTTTTCAAAGTGATTTTTTCTGGTTTCCTCTGGAATTATTAATGGCTATTGCGGGCCGGTGTGAGGGAAACCAAATGCATCCTCTGCACTTTTTCTTCCACCGAGCGTGAAAAGAAACGTGGGAAAAAACGCTGTGCGCATAATGTGGCATAACGGCTCTTCGGTTCATCTCTTGTCAGGTGTGGTCAAGCCTTATTTGACACCACAGGAAACTCAGATCTTCTTGTAAAGTTGCCATGTTTGCACTTTTTAAGTGTCCCTCGGATTTGATTTATTTTGCACATTGCGCAAATTGAAAACGGATCCAACAATGATCCTCGTCACAGGGGAGGCTGCCGTCTTCGTCAGGTTATTACTCATGCGCTCTTCTCCGGAGATCCATTCGCCTGACATCAGTCTCAGGATTTGTGAGATTTATCTTCCCCGGGCATTAGGTCTTGTGCAGGATTTGTGGAGTCAAAGTTCACAAAATGTGTTTAAATATCAAAAGGCGCTGATATATGTGGGGAGTATCGGGAGCATTTGAAGTGTGTTTATCCCATCCATCTTTTTGTGAACTGAAAACAGGACGCAATCACGGGAGACGACTCGACCTTCATGTTTGCGTTGGCTTTTCCTCGGGTTTGGTGGTCAGAGCGGCTCTTTCCACCTGTTTCTGTATTAGGTGTGTGAGAGACAGGTGCAGTCTCTCTTCTGTCGGGAGCCTGGTCTCCCCCAGCCGGCTGTAAATCCACAAATGTGGCGAGTTGGAGGATTTTACTGATACTCAATCTCAGGTGCTTTATGGAGATGTCAGGCAGAAGCTGGGGGAGAAGCCATTGGGTCCCAGGGAAAGGATTCATCTTCTAAATACACCATTTTCAAGAGTTAATCGCTAATGCTTTTCACACACTTAGGGAGTGAGAATGAGGCTTCGGTCAGTGAAGCGCTGAGAAACAAAGTCTTTCCTTACAGCGTACTTGAAAGGCACTTTATAAATACAACTTATTATTTTTAAAGTTAGAAAAAATAGAAAAACCATCCTGTTTACACACACTTATGATTTCGCTCAACATGTGAGCTGTCAGTCACAACATGGAGTCACTCGCTTGAAAAGTAACTCATCGTGTTGTAAATTTAAAAGTAATCGTTACTTTAGTTACTTAAAGGAGTGGTTCACTTTTGAAAAAACTTTTGCTGATAATTTACTCACCCCCATGTCATCCAAGATGTCCATGTCTTTCTTTCTTCAGTCGAGAAGAAATGAAGGTTTTTGATGAAAACATTCCAGGATTTTTCTCCATATAATGGACTTCAATGGGAATCAAACGGTTCAAGGTCCAAATGAGAGTTTCAGTGCAGCTTCAAAGGGCTTTAAACTATTCCAGATGATGAATAAATGTATTATCAAGCGAAACGATCAAGCGAAGCGAAGGGATTGTAATCAATAAAAAAAGATTAATTTTAGAAGAAAAGTTACATATAGCACCTTTAATAAGTAATCTGATACGTAACTCCCATTACTTGTAATGCGTAACTCCCAGCACTGTCCGTGGGACACTTGTTGTTTCTAAAATATTAGCTATAAAATAAAGTACATTTCATACAAACTATCAGTTCAGCTTCTCAACTTGAAAGCATAATATACACTACCATTCAAAAGTTTACGGTCAGTACGTTTTGAACACTTTTATTCAGCAAGGATGCATTAAACTGATCAAAAGTGACACTTTTAACAAAAGATGTTCTTTTTTAGATAAATTCTGTTCTTCTAAACTTTATATTCTTCAAATAATATCATTCAAAGAATCTTCATCCACTCGTACTATGTACTTTATTAAAAGTGTTTGAATGCTTCAGATTAAAAGTCCCCTATCAATACCTGTATCCCGTAAAACTAATCTTTGATCACCAAAATGACATATTTATGTTTTTTCCTTGGAATAAAAATATCTTCAATGTAACTCAACACCCTTGCCTCATTTAGCATACGCGGGACTATGAATATGCAAATGAGCCCCGCCTCCACTTACTCACTCAGAGATCCACTGCTTGACGACTTAACAACTTACTAAATTGCAATGTGAGGTACAAAACCATAGCAAACTGGCCTCAGTTTTCCTTAAAGTCCCAATGTAGTCAATAATTGTGTCCCTTAAAACTCTGTTTTTTCCTCATTCTTCGTGTGTTAAAATAGCTTGAATGTAACTCGACACCCTCGCCTCATTTAGAATGCGTGGTTCTATGAATATACAAATGAGCCCCGCCCCCACCCACTCACTCACTCACTCAGAGATCCACTGGTTGATTTGATCTGATTGGTTACAAGGTCGTTTGTGACGTCAGAAACACCAGCGATTTCACTCCGTGCAGTTTTTAAGCAGAAAATACTCAGCACTGGCGTCGACTTATGAATTTACTAATGGTTTGTCTTAAAGCGTATTAAAAACACCAAATAGACATATAAACAACATTAAAAGCTTGATTTTCACCACAGGGGTACTTTAATATGTTGGCCTGTTTCTGTGCTGCTCAATTGCAGTGGTGTTTTAGGCGGTTTCTCTGTGGTTTCTCACTGGCTCAAGCCATAAAAATGTATTCCCAAGTTGCTCGGATCCTACAGTTCAATGTAAATATGCGGGATTTTTTTCTCCCGTATTAAAGCAAGCTGCCTTAGAAAAGTAATCTTGAAAAAGTGTAAACAAGCCGCATGATTTGAAGATATCATCCATTTTCCCAGACTACATTATTAGTTATCCTCAGTTTGGACTGTGAATTTGCGAGATTACGCTGAAAATCACAGGAGTTTAAACTCTTATGGTACGTTTACACAACAAAGATGTAGCTTACTAAAACTAGAAACTTTTTTTTTCTTTGTGTTTTTGGTAACGCTTCCTTTTACAGTCCTATATACCCATGTACTTATGTACTTATTATAGTAATTGTAATTACTGGGTAATAACCCTGAACCTACCCCTAACCCATGTACTTACCTTATATTAGCCAGTACACTGTAAGTACTGTACTGTAAAAGGAAGCGTTACCGTGTTTTTCGTGTAGGAGGAAAACATTGTCAACACACGGAAACGACAAAAATTGCGGTATAGAAACTAAGCAACTAGACCAAACACGTTATATTTCACAAATTCCCATTTTTGTCATTTATACGGAGACAATAACTTAAAAAAACTTGCACTTTGAAACCCATTTTCAAAAGTTTATGTTTTCAGGCCCCCAATCATATACTGTTGTCGTGTAAATAAACAATTTTTCAGTTTTTAGTTAAAACCGGTTTAAACAGACCTGTAAAGCTTCCATGATTGTTTGTCTGCAGGAACATTCAGATTCATTGCAGCGACCGAATGCTCATCCTTATTGGCCATTGTCATGAAATCACCCCTAAAATCACGTCCATGTTTATTTCTGTCATATGCCGTTGAGTACAGGGTGTTTTGGACTGCACACTTGGTCAGAGAAAGAGAGAGAGAGAAATATAAAGGTTAAGTTTCTGGTTTTCCAATCCCAAAGGACACTCTTTATAAACAGGCAAACATTTTGGGCTTGTGTGTAATGAATGCATATACACGCGTATTTATACAGATGGTACATATTTAGAGAACTCACATGTACACGCACACGGGCTAAATGCAAAGTCTCAGTCTACAAATAAATTCTCAGGCTAAATTTCTGGGATTTGGAAAAATATTCATAAACGCCTTCATAAGGGGTCAATCATGGGACACTCATGGCTGTAGTTCTTTAGGCGGATTTATTTCATAACAACATTTTTTTACAAGAATTTTTTAATGAAACAAAGTATAAATATATATCAAACAGCACAAATTTGATTTCAAAATTGATAAAAAAAAATAATGAAATCTGCTTATTAGAATGACACCGTAAAAATGAATATGCTTTATCTAATCAATAAAACTGTGGCAACAGATTACAAGCAATATTATTAATTAAATTGGAAAAAAAAATAGTATTGAGTAATACTTAATTAAAATATTCCTTAAAAGTTAACCATTCAAAATGAGTAAAGTTTACACCAAAAAAAATTCAACAAAAATATCTGAATAACGGACAGACGTCAAAGATTAATTATTTTATATTATCTTTATTTATATTGCCAACATTGAAGACACCCGACGTTAACAAACAGATTCACTGAAGGAGAAAACCGTCATTTTAAAGCAACACTGAGCACCATAATGGTGACTTAAACATACTTTCTAAAAAAATGTTTTACTCATTTTAAATGGTTAACTTTTAATGAATTAATTTGATTAATTATTACTCACTTCTATTGTTAAATTTAATTAATAATATTGCTTGTAATCTGTTGCCACAATTTTTTTGAATAGATAAAGCAGATTCATTTTTACAGTGGATTTCTGAAGAATCAAATTAATCTAAAATACAAAATAGTTTCACACTTTTACAATATTTACTGTTTTATTTGGGGGTTTCTAACCTTTAAAATGTTACAATTTTTTTTTTAAATTTAGATGTATACACACTGTAAAAAATATTTTCAAGATTTGTTATCACAACATATTTTCTTTTGTCAAATCAACTTTATAATAATTAATTTAGTTGAGATAACTTATTATTTTGAGTTTCTGATGATTAAATCATTCTCCTTCATTGCATTAACTCACTTTTTCCAGTTCAATCAACTTAAAATTTTAAGGCAACCAGGTTACTTACTTTTTTAAGTTAAACCATTACCAACAATATTTTTTTACAGTGACCAATTGTATTGATGGAGTAATGAAAGTATTTGATTGACTCGGTTACACCACTTGCCATTTTTCAAACAGAACGTGGTTAAAAAAAGGCTACAAACTTTTTGCAATACGACACAAAATCTCCGTGAAGATTAGGCTACAATTCAAGAACTAAACCAGGTTTTTAAAAGACTTCTCCTCCTCATCAACTCAAGACATCCTTATATGTCATTGACCCATATATAAACATGCAAGGCAATTTGTAAAGTAATACCCACTGCAGTTCCGAGACGTGTTTATACGTCAGTGTAAATTCAAAGTTCAGTCAACACAGACATTAATCAAATCGATCTTTTGACACACACGCACGGAAACACAAACACGCTTCCTGACGCTTATCCCATCAGTTCTGTCGTTTATTAATGAGCGAAAGGACTCGGATGGCAGACAGGCGTTAAACCGCAATTTGCTCTCACCTTTCTCTCTGTTTACCTCTCTCTATCCCTCTTTAGCTTTTCTTGGGCCTCAGGACAGAACGGGGGTGAAGGAAGGAAGAAAGGATGGGCCATCGCCGGCTGATAACTTCCACATGTCTGTAAGGTTTTTAAATTAAAAAAGCACCTCTTCTCCTTAAACCCTGACAAAAGCAACAGAGGAGATATAAAAGCCCTGGACCTGTTTGATCTGCGAGCGAGCACCTGCGAGTGGGGACCGTCGAGCAGTCAGCGCAATTTCTCTTCCTTTTCCATGTCATTAGAGAACAGGCGTCCTGATTTCCCTCCTCTTCCTTTCATACGGCCATCTGTGCGTCCATTTATTGAACTCTACCTGTGCTGTCTGACCCTCTTTCCTCTCCAAAATGTGATTAAACGCTCTTCATCTCTTCCTACGCCCCAACTCCCGACCCAAAGGACAGTCATGCCTGAAAGCACTTGAATGCGACGCTTCACTCTGTAAAAAATGATCATGATTTTAACGGTAAAAGACTGTAAAAATGCTACAGTGCAAAACTGTTAATTTAACACAGTCTCATCCCAAAAAGTCATATAACTGACGTTTTGGGACGTATTTTGACCATACGTCAATATCCGCCTTTTTAGGGCCCCCTTAAACGTCGGTAGATGGCGATCCCGGGCCGTCATACAACTGACGCTTTACCTTTAACGTCAGTTAGGTGACGGGTTAGGTTTAGGGTTAGGTTTAGGTATGGGGTAGAGTTAGGATCCCATAACCTCATCTACCGACGTTTAAGGGGGCCCTAAAAAGGCGAATATTGACGTATGGTCAAAAGACGTCCCAAAACGTCAGTTATATGACGTCTTGGGATGAGACCGGGTTGGTTAATTGGTTAACAGAAAGTTTCCTTTCTATACCCACGCTATCTCACGACCAATTCGTACGAGTGATTCAAAAGTGGCTAATTCGTACTAATTCATACGACCTCCCCAGATAGCAAACTGACATTGAATCAACGTGGAAACGACGTCTCTCATGACATTGAAACAACGTTGATTTTGCTCATCGAATTAACGTTGAACCAACGTCAGACGCGGCATTCTTCAAAGCTAAATGAAAATCGAAAATTGGTTTGCTTTCATAACGTTGAAACAACGCGTTGATTTCAAGTTGATTTTCCGTTAGTTTTGAAAGAATGACGCGTCTGACGTTGGTTCAACGTTAATTCGATGAGCAAAACTATGTCAGATCAACGTTGTTTCAATGTCATATTTCCACGTTGATTCAATGTCAGTTTGCTATCTGGGTCACTCGTACGAATTTGTACGATTTGTCTAAACCCACGTGACTGTTATGTTTAGGGGCGGGGTCAGGGGTAGGTCATGCGTACGAATTCATACGAATTGGCTAATTCGTAAAATATGTAAGATTTAGCAAAATCGTACTAATTCATACGAATTAGCCACCTCGTAAAATTCGTACGAATTCCCGGTTGTGTATACGGTTAATGACTGTGATGGATCTAACGGTACATTTAAATTTACAGTTTTTAAACTCGTATAATTTACAGTGAAAAAAAAACGTAAATTGACATTCCCACAATTCCCTCCGTGACACTTCCATTTGATGTATTTTTGTTGAAATAACAAATAATCTTAGTTATTTTCTAATCAGCTATTAGGGTTTTATGTTACATTTAATGTTTATTGCATTTTTAAAATTTCATGTGTGTTACCATGATGAGCTTCTATAATATTATATTAATTTTCTTGTGATGAACTATTATTTATCATGTGAATCTTGTAATATCTGAGATGATTGTTGATTGTCAGTGTATTACAATGGTACAAAACAGATATTATTATATACACTCACCTAAAGGATTATTAGGAACACCACACTAATACTGTGTTTGACCCCCATTCGCCTTCAGAACTGCCTTAATTCTACGTTTCATTGATTCAACAAGGTGCTGAAAGCATTCTTTAGAAATGTTGGCCCATATTGATAGGAGAGCATCTTGCAGTTGATGGAGATTTGTGGGATGCACATCCAGGGCACGAAGCTCCCGTTCCACCACATCCCAAAGATGCTCTATTGGGTTGAGATCTGGTGACTGTGGCGGCCATTTTACTACAGTCAACTCATTGTCATGTTCAAGAAACCATTTTGAAATGATTCCAGCTTTGTGACATGGTGCATTATCCTGCTGGAAGTAGCCATCAGAGGATGGGGACATGGTGGCCATAAAGGGATGGAGATGGTCAGAAACAATGCTCAGGTAGGCCGTGGCATTTAAACGATGCCCAATTGGCACTAAGGGGCCTAAAGTGTGCCAAGAAAACATCCCCCACACCATTACACCACCACCACCAGCCTGCACAGTGGGAACAAGGCATGATGATCCATGTTCTCATTCTGTTTACGCCAAATTCTGACTCTACCAACAGAAATCGAGACTCATCAGACCAGGCGACATTTTTCCAGTCTTCAACTGTCCAGTTTTGGTGAGCTCTTGCAAATTGTCGCCTCATTTTCCTATTTGTAGTGGAGATGAGTGGTACCCGGTGGGGTCTTCTGCTGTTGGAGCCCATCCGCCTCAAGGTTGTGTGTGTTGTGTCTTTGCTGCATACCTCGGTTGTAACGAGTGGTTATTTCAGTCAAAGTTGCTCTTCTATCAGCTTGAATCAGTCGGCCCATTCTCCTCTGACCTCGAGCATCAACAAGGCATTTTCGCCCACAGGACTGCCATCGTATACTGGATGTTTTCCCTTCAAAATCCCAGTAACTGAGCAGATTGTGAAATACTCAGACACCAACAACCATTGCTTAAATCCCCTTTCTTTCCCATTCTGACATTCAGTTTGGAGTTCAGGAGATTGTCTTGACCAGGACCAAACCCCTATCTGGCTGCTTTTCACCCCTCGTGTCCTCTCCCTACTTCTTTTAAATATTCATTTCCGCCCTGGATGTGTTTGGGAGAGCTTCCTGCACCAGTCTCACTGGTTTCCCTGGGAAAGATCTGTAGGAAGCGGAGTGGACGGAGTTGCTGTGTGTGTCCTGGCGCCTGAATGCATCCAGAGAGTCGTTTAAAAGCCGACAGAGGGGCGGGTGTCTGCATCACTCCGCTAGTTTGCCCTTCTCCGTCAGATCGCTCTCATTACCGGCAAGACTCAAGTACTTGTGCTTGTTCAGGACCTCGTCCATGGGATCTGTTGTTTGCTTTGACATCTGGGGGAGAGTGTGGGGTCCTGGAGGGAGGCTCAGTTTTGCTGTTTAAACCTCTTTCTCTCACTGGTAATATGTCAGATTTGTCATCTAATAACACCTGTAATAAGTCTGAATTACTACTTGCATATGCTGCACTAAAGGACCTAAAGGCCTGTTGATGAAACTAGTCACAGTATGCCTTTTTCTTTATATAGATATGCCTGAGACTAAAACACGACCACAAAATCAAACAAAAAAAATATTATTTTTGCACTTTCATAGATCATCATGAAACTATTAAGAGTTGTTTGCATTGCTCTGCACTCCCATTATAATTTAAAAGGCATACTGAAATTTTTCTAAAGGCTATGCACAATAGAAAATGACAATTTCTTTCGTTTGATTTTAGGGTGAAATAATGTCACAAGTCTGAATTACTGCTATTATGCTGAACTATTTTGTTCAAACTTGCAATGAATAGGCTACCACTAAAAATATAGCCTAGGCCTACAGGTCAAAAACGTATCAAACGTAATAAGCAGTACTAAATATTTTGTTACTGAAAAAAAAAAAAAAAATCTTGAAATCGATTAAAATAAAGACTAAAATTGATTTCGATTAAATCAATTTTAGAATCTGTTCATATCATTAGAATATAATTTTCCAGTGCTGTGTGTAAGGGAGGACTGAACAAACTGATTCACTAGACTCACCAACACTACAATAATGCTGTGTCCGAAATCTCCACTAAAACCACTACTCCCTACCCCCTATGTACTATATAGTGAGCTCACCAGCATAATAAAAACACCACTTTCGAACACTACTCGATTGTCTCTTGGCGCCGTTGATTAAATCATATGGCTCTGGGCTAAATAGATTGTTTTAATAAATACATTACATTATATTGAGCTTATTTCTCCAAAATGTAAAAACTAAAAGTCATTTCTGTCCGTTTCTGTTATAATGCGCTACTCCACACATGATCATAACTTATTTTTATGATCAGCGCATTGCATTATGGTATATAGGGCTTGGGTTAGTGACCATTGGTTGTACACTACTTTTCAAAATGCATTCTGGGATACATTGAGTGGACTATATGTATGATAATCCTACCCTATCTCACGACCAATTCGTACGAGTGATTAAAAAGTCGCTAATTCGTACGACCTCACTCGTACGAATTCATTCGATTTGTCTAAACCCACGTGATGGTTAGGTTTAGGGGCGGGGTCAGGGGTAGGTCATTCGTACGAATTCATACGAATTGGCCAATTCGTAAACTATGTACGATTTAGCAAAATCGTACTAATTTGTACGAGTGAGGTCGTATGAATTGTTACGAATTAGCCACCTCGTAAAATTCGTACGAATTCCCGTGAGATCGGGTTGGATAATCATCACTATAATTTCGGAAAGCACTACAAAAATGGCGAGCTCACTGTATAGTTCACTATATAGTGAGTAGTGGGTGATTTCGGACACTGCATAAGATAAAAATGAAGAAACCGATTCACTAATGATTCATACAAAGTTCCAACGCTACATGGATGAGAAGAGCATTATGCGTACACTGTAAAAATTATTTTCAAAATTTGTTATCACAGCATATTTTCTTTTGTCAAATCAACTTTATAATAATTTATTTAGTTGAGATAACTTATTATTTTGAGTGTCTGATGATTAAATTAATCTACTTCATTGTATTAACTCACTTTTTCCAGTTCAATCAACTTAAAATTTTAAGGCAACCCAGGTTACTTACTTTTTTAAGTTAAACCAACAATATTTTTTTACAGTGTAGTAATCACAACATTTTTTCTTTTGTCAAATCAACTTAAATAATGTATTTAGTTCAGATAACATATAATTTTGAGTTTCTGATGATTAAATCATTCTCCTTCATTGTATTAACTCACTTTTTCCAGTTCAATCAACTTAAAATTTGAAGGCAACCCAGCTTACTTACTTTTTTAAGTTAAGCCATCAATATTTTTTTACAGTGGGAGAGCGCGCGTTTGATGATTCCTCGGCACGCGAGTCGGCGGTATTAAGTTGACATTTGTCCATCGTGTCATCATAAGTAGCGAAAGTTTTCGGGTTAAGTCAAAAACGGAGCGGGATTTCAGTTCACTGATGCAGTCTTTGTTGACAAAATCAGCATTAGCATAATTAGCATAAATGCTATGGCAAACGTTTCTGTCACAGATGGAACAGGAGTCAGACAGATGGTAAGTGAAATAGTGTTTATTTACATGTTGTAGATCCACAAAAATCAAATATGGTGAGTACTTCCATGTTAGCAGGTGATTTCTATTTATTAAACCATTTCAATGAACTCAAAATTTTAAGTTTAAGTAGTCGTGTGCATCGATTTGTTTGCATCAGGTCTACTCAAATTGGCTATAGGGATTACTACTGAAAATGCAGCCTTGTAGAATTAAATTATTGACAAAATCACTGATTATAATGTGTGAGATTTGCTTTTGTCGTCCGGTGTTGCGCGTCACACATCAGACTGTGTTTATAAAACCAAGGCTACGGCGATTCAAGACCATGCACGACAGATTTTTGACATTGTCTGAGGCCTGAACGGTGAACGCAGAGCAGCTTTTTCTCATTGTGTTCCAGGTCTGCACATGTGCCGCTTAACAAAAGTCAGACTTGGACATCTTGACTGCAATTAAACTGCTACAGTTTATGAATCTGAGGGCAGTCCAGTCCAAATAAAGCACAAAGTGGACTGCGTGATGCATTGAACATCCCATTGGTAGAGCTGAGTATAACTCAGTCCATGACAGGGGACAGATCCAGTGCGTCTGTTTATTTGCATTTCGGACACAATGTGCACGGCAGCGTGATTGCCGAGGATCCTCTCCGAGGTGGTCCGGCACGATCTGAGATCAACAGGCTGCTTTTAGTGCTGATATTTGCTAACATAGTAAATAGGCCGTTTCTGTGCAGTGGGTCTCAAAGTACAGACCTGCGTGTCAGTTTCACAATAACATTAGCACGACCCCAGTCTGCTGATAGCGTGAGAGCCTCAGATATAGTGTGTGTGTGTGAGCGATACAGTCAGAGGATATGTGTTGTTGTGAGTGTGTTTGTGTGTGGGATGGTGAGCTGGGTTGGGCCAGAACAGGAACTGTTACGACTTAGCACGTTTGGTTTTCTCATTCTGGCAATGAACAGCATGTCATTTATCTTATTGTACCATAGCCATGGCCAAAAAACAGAAGGCTGATTTCTGAATCTTGACCTTGTGAGACTTTAGGCCTTCCAGTGCAAATCTGCCAGATTATCAAAAGATTATCAATCTGTGGTGGTTTGCTGACTTCAGCGATCCTGGTTATGGACTGAAGAAAGTTGGATAAACTTACACTGAAAAAACAAATAACAACATTTTTAAGTACATTTCACTCATAGAATTAAGTCAATGTCAGTGTACTTTTGTGTACTTTTTGATTTTGCTGCAGTTTTTACACCAATTTATCTTAATTTGGGAAACATTTTGTTTGTCACTACATCAACATTAGCATAACTATGTCCATTGAATTAAGCAACAAACACCACTGTCATCATAAAACTATCCTACAATCAAACCACTAACTCTACTCTTCAGTACAATGGTATAACCACAAAAATGTTAACAAAAGAAACTCCAACATACACATCATTAAGCACCAACAGGTTTTTGCCTTACTCAAAACTTCATCATTTGCGTTGATTCAGTTCAATGCAAAGCCGTTTTAGTTCATGTAACACAAATTATTCAGGTTCTCCCAACACAAATGATCTAAATTTTTACTCATTCAAACACAATACCAGTGCAATGGATAAAAAAAAAAACTCACGGTTTAGATCACATCATGTTTTTTGAGCCACGGATCAGTTCAAACATTAAAGAAAACTAAAAAAATAAGAACAAATATACTAATTACAAGCATAGATAAATGCAATATGGTCTAAGGTCTAACTATTCAGGTACAGAAATGTAATACATGTAAAATAACACTGTTTTCACGGTATAATTTAAATATAGAAAAAGTATCAAAATCGCAATTCTTGGTATCGGTATCGAAAGAATAATTTTGGTATTGTGACAACACTACATTATATTGGTCTTAAAGTGACAGCAGCAGGTTTATTAGGCTGCTGTCACTTTAAGACCAATATAATGTAGTGTTGTCACAATACCAAAATTATTCTTTCGATACCGATACCAAGAATTGTGATTTCGATACTTTTCCTGAAAGCATTTCTTACAAGACGTTTCACATGCACCTCCTGTTTGTCTCATTTGAGGAGAAAAAACACAGACGTCCAAAGGGAGGCACTGAGAGTGTACGTTGCACACACCAACATGAAATATGTCTCTTACAAATCTGGAACGTGGCCATTTATAAAAGTATCGATACTATGAAATTTAGGAATCATGACGTTTTTACACTACACTAATATTACACATCCGATACACTTCCCGAGAGGGGAATTTTTAAAATTTTGTGTGTATTCAAGTGCAATAAAACGCGAAAGAGAAATCAATTTGGTGTTTGATCTAATCTAAAAGACAAAACACATGCAAATGATAAACTTTCACTTTATGACGGTTAAACTTTGCAATAAATCCACGAATAACATGCATGCCAAAGCGTGGGACCTGATCCGTGGATCAATGATCCGTTACACTGCTAGTTCCAGTAAAAAATATTGTTGGTTTAACTTAAAAAAGTAAGTAACTTGGTTGCCTTAAAATTTTAAGTTCATTGAACTGGAAAAAGTGAGTTAATACAATGAAGGAGATTGATTTAATCATCAGAAACTCAAAATTATTTGTTATCTGAACTAAATAAATTATTTTTAAGTTGATTTGACAAAAGAAAAAAAAATGTTGTGATTACTACACTGTAAAAAAATATTGTTGGTTTACTGTAACTTAAAGTAAGTAACCTGGGTTGCCTTAAAATTTTAAGTTTTTAAAATTTTAAAATGTAAAACATTAAAATGTTAATACATTTTAATGTTTTTAAAATGTATTAACTCACTTTTTCAACTGGAAAAAGTGAATTAATACAATGAAGGAGAATGATTTAATCATCAGAAACTCAAAATTATATGTTATTTGAGCTAAATAAATTATTTAAGTTGATTTGACAAAAGAAAAAATGTTGTGATTACTACACTGTAAAAAAATATTGTTGGTTTAACTTAAAAAAGTAAGTAACCTGGTTGCCTTAAAATTTTAAGTTGATTGAACTGGAAAAAGTGAGTTAATACAATGAAGGAGATTAATTTAACCATCAGAAACTCAAAATAATAAGTTATCTCAACTAAATAAATTATTATAAAGTTGATTTGACAAAAGAAAATATGTTGTGATAACAAATCTTGAAAATATTATTTTTTTTACAGTGCACAGTCAATTGTCATAGTGTTAAAGGGACAGGTCACCCAAAATGAAATTACTATCATTATTTTTTTTTCTTCTTCTGTGGAACATTTTGAATTCTTTTCTCTATTATTAAACTGAATGGGGACCAGTGCCATCAAGTGCTAAAATGTCACTAAAAGGCCATAAAAGTGGTCAAATTCAACAAAATGTGTCATTTTAAGATGCATTGTAACAGGTTTGGTCACAAACCACATGAGAACTAATGACCTTTGACCTCAGACCTGATGTGATGCATTTTTAGGTGACAAAATTATTTGAGAGCTATAAAGGAGGGAAAGATGATCAGTGAATTATGACACACTTTTAGATTGTGATCTGTGTCTCACACAAAACTATTGTATGCATTCAGGACACCTGGAATATATTGGACTGTTATGGTCTTTATTTATTTACTTGACATCCCCAGGTTTTGTTCAATTTTGTTATATGAAACAAAGGATATTTAGGATATTATATATATTTAGGATTCTTCAAAAATCCTCCTTTATGTTCCACAGAAGATTATGAGCAAATGGATTTAGAACAACATGAGGATGAGTAAATCACATGTGTGTGTGTGAACTGTCCAGCGTTTACATTTGACACCAGTATTTATTTATTTTATCATTATTGCAGAAGTGCAAGGTGATGTCACTTCCATTCTGATAGAGCAAGGTAGTTCTACGTTATTATTTCAGGTATTTTGTTTTTATGCAGCTGTTAAACTTGATCCATTGGCACCAGCTCCCTCTCCTGTGACACAAAACACATCCACCTAGTAAAATTAAAACTCCATAATAACCTTTTATGACAGACACCGCTGACCTGCTCCAATGTCAGCACAGTTAAAGCATATGATACTTATTGCTTTTTATTTTGAACCAATGCCACATCACAACCTGGGGAGGCTCTTTATAAAGTTCATTTGATGCATGGCTGGCCCATTATAGTACTTGAGTTGCACTGAATGCCTTTTTTACAGCTGTGAATTAAGAAGTATCCAGAGAACGCTCCTCGGACCCATTTAGATTCAGGCCCCGTCTTGAACTCGGTTCTTGCAGTTATAAAAGTGACGACTCAGTGAGTGTACTGATATATTGACAGAACTTAAATCTGTAAAAATCAACACGCCATATCTAATTAATTAAATTGTGGCAACAGATTACAAGCACTATTATTAATTAAATTGAACAAATTAGAATTGAGTAATAATCTAATTAATTTCTCAAAAGTTAACCATTTAAACGTAATTCTAAGTCGCCATTATGGTGATCGGTGTGAATTTTAGTTGGCTATATAGTCATTAACTTGAAGTTTTGTTTGGCTTCTGAGTTACAACAGCCAGATGCACAAATTGAAAAGGTGATCTGAAGGTGATCTATGTTTTTCACAATCATTTGACCTGAATCACTGAACTCATATAGAGCCCAATTTCTGAGTTTACTTTATTATTTATAGCAGCTGTTGCTATTTAACTGGATAAATTACTATTTTTGCTCCTAATTTGGGTTAGGGATTATTTTCTGAACACGATTAAACTCATCCCACACTTAAATCAGCGCAATCAGTTTTGCATTGGTAAACAGATGCATTAGTAAGAAACCGTGTTTTATTCCTTGTTTGACACTGAATACACAGCTATTATCCCTTGACAATTAAATGCCAGAAGAATTGTTATATTGAGCTCTCATTACTATCATTAAACAGTGAAGTTAGACACAGTTTGAAACCATGGGAGGTCTATGTTTGTGTCTTTCTTCTTACAAGTTGGGTTGGTTTGAGTGGTTTGCATGCAGGTTTCTACTCAATCTGCGATCGTAAAGAAATCAATTGGGAGAAGAAAAGATGCATTCCACATATGTCTTTCTCTGGAAATGCAATTTTTGCTGACTTATATATCAGCAAAAATGCTGAATTGCATATAT
The DNA here is from genome assembly GCF_988280905.1 of Pimephales promelas. NCBI lineage: Eukaryota > Metazoa > Chordata > Actinopteri > Cypriniformes > Leuciscidae > Pimephales > Pimephales promelas. The sequence goes on from NC_142778.1 coordinate 2,110,542, forward strand.
TCACTGTCATGTTTTGCTACCAATTCTCTGCTATACTTTTAAATGATTCTTTGAAGTCACAGCCACATTTTTGGAAATAATTAAATAATTCAGCCGAGCTACTGAATGTGCAAACTAGAATGGGGTGTGAAAATAATTTGGAAAATATATATTGATATTGGACGCCAGGAGTGGGAATAGCTGCGGAAGGAAGTGAAGGATATTACTTGCTGAAGAAATCTGAACATTTTGTCAAGTCACTTACACTCTAATTCTATTTAGATTCTATTTAGAACCAGAAATGGTTCCATCCCCCGCTTCATAGATGGAACTCCAAAATGGTTCTATATAGAACCATTTTTTTGGGGTAAAAGGTTCTATTGGCCATGTATGGAACCCCATGGTTCTATATAGAACCCAGAGGAACCCTTTTTTAAGAGTGTATAGAACCTTTTAGGGGTTCCAAATACGTAGCTCTGATAGAACCTTTTCTTCTAAGAGTGTACCTTGTTCATTTTGTGTTTAGCTTATTCCTGTTTGGTCATCATGGTTAACACTGAAGTATGGAGAAGAAATGCGTTTGTTAACTCTTTCCTGCCAGCGTTTTTGATCATTTTCACAAATATTTCATGGCCCCCGAATTATAATTTGTTGTATGAATATCTGAACGTGCAAGAACAGCCCCCCTGCTTTTAGACAAAAAAAACAAAAACAAAACAGTTTTATTCTAGCCTCATGCATTCTTTTTTAATCAACCATTTTAATTTAAAAATTGTTTAATTTAAAAACTATTTTAATTAAAAAATTTAAAAATGTAATTGATTTTTTTTTTTAATTTTAATAATAATAAAAAAAAAAAACACTTTGAGCAAAAAACTGAGAGAAATGTGTGGGTTTTTTTTTCGTCAAAGACAATGCCCGGATGTGTTTCAGAACGATGATTAAAAGATGGAGTAGATCGAGTCCTGGGTCGACATTTCATAGGTAAAATTAGGCCGTTTTGATTTATATAGGCTACTGTTTGATGTTGCTTATGCTTACAATATGATATTACTGTTTCTGCTTTTTCTTCACCTGTGTTTTGATCAGGAGATTCAGTACTCTTTCAGAAGATGTGTAATAGCGCCCCCTACCGTATAACAGTGAAAACACGGATACGGAAATTTCTGTGTTTGGCGGGAAAAGAGAAGAAAAAAAAAAAAACTTTTGCTGATAATTTACTCACCCCCATGTCATCCAAGATGTCCATGTCTTTCTTTCTTCAGTCATAAAGAAATGAAGGTTTTTGATGAAAACATTCCAGGATTTTTCTCCATATAATGGACTTCAATGGGAACCAAACAGTTCTGGGTGTGGATCCAATCACCTGAGTTACCTTATTCATACTGAATTTTCGGTAAGGGTCATTCGTTTTGGTACTCATGTGTACTGAGTTAATGCAATGGAGATCTTCTCTGTCTCCGAAATGTAAATTTGAAGTTGCGAACACATCTGAAAAATAACAAAGGGTACAGAGTCACCTGCTGCTGGATAAATGCACGATAAAAGTTGTCTTAAACATGAGACATGCTTTATATTACGTATATGTATGTATTGTGTGTTGTTTAAGACGCGTTCTCCTTACATCTTACGTTCGTATACTTACCTGTAAATATTACAAAGTCACACATTTCCATGTCGCAGAAGAATTATCCGTTATACGTTTTACTTCGTAGACTTGAACTAGTGCACGCGCGTTAAATAGATGGAGAACAATGGCAGTCCGTCTAACACTGTAAGCTCTTCAAATCTCAAACAGTATGTCCAGCCCATTCTTATCCTTTAGCGTGACATGAAACGCTATATGACAAAACGGCGCTATACTACGCACATAGCACCCTTTATCGTTAATATAACACGCGAACCCAAGACGTCATAAACCCTACCCCACGCAGACCCTACCCCACACCTAAACTCAGCCCTCACAGCGCGTTATATTAACGATAACGGGTGCCATGTGCGTAGTATAGCGCCGTTTTAGCGTATTATATGACGCTAAAGGATGAGAATGCGTTGGTATGTCTCACGGGAATTCGTACGGATTTTACGAAGTGTCTAATTCGCACGCCCTCACTCGTACGATTTTTGCTAAATCGTACATATTTAACGTATTGGCCAATTCGTATGAATTCGTACGATTGACCTACCCCTGACCCCGCCCCTAAACCTAACCATCATGATGTGGGTTTAGACAAATCGTACGAATTCATACGAGTGAGGTCGTATGAATTAGTACGAATTAACCAATTGTACGATTTGGTCGTGAGATAGTGTTGGTATGTTACTGCCGGTGAGATTCAGCAATACCAAAACCCCCAAAAACACACCAAACCGTGACTTAAACCCGAGGTACGTACCAAACCGCAGTTTTTGTGCACCGCTACACCCCAAGCTAAGGATAAATCACACGCAATTCGCCCACAAAGCAATTCAATGTTCCTAATCACCGGGATTTTAAATAGTTGGTCTCCAAAGGCAAAATAAGGGAGAAATATTTGGCGGTGAAAGGAGCTCTGAAATGAGATGTTAGGAGGAATTTGCTAGTGTCAGATTTTATAAACAGAGAAGCTGATTTGGTTTCGCGTGGGCTTCGCAGATCAGCACCTCTCTTTGGGAAGAGTAATGAAGCCTACTGGGTGTTGTGAGGATGTATGTCATCCCTGTTGACTTGCATCTCAATCAATGGTTTGTTTCACACAGGAAAGGTAGGCTTAATGGTGATTATGAGAATGGACTCATAAACCCCTGTCCCAGTAGACATCCCCCTCAGGACTGGGAGTGTGTGTGTGTGTGTGTTTGTGTATGTTCCAGTGTGGGATAATGTTGTCTTTCACACTGCAGGAAGGGTTTCGAGCTGTGGGAGGAAAAGGCATTTAAACTAAACATTAACACACATTTCCATGTCCCTTTGCTGGATGAGCATCATAGGACGGCACATTATCACTTCTTTAAAATCCCACTTGGATTTGGCAGCGACTCTTGGGATGAGGATGGGAATGTGCTCACTTAAGCTTTCTTAAACTAAAGTGCTGCTTCAAAGGCTCATCTTCATTTAACGTGTCTTGATTTTACAGCTTTCAGGCCCGAGAGTCGTCTGGCATCCAAAAGTCAAAAATGTGGTAAATCTGCAGTGTAAAAATCAATACGCTATGTCTAATCAATACAATTGTGGCATTTATTAATTCAATTTAACAAATTAGAATTGTATGGAGGCGTATTGCATTTACTTGAAGAAAAAAAATCTACTGTTTTTCTGAATTAACGAGTTAATTTTTCATGAGAAATTTTTTTTTGCTGTTTTTCTGAATTAATGAGTTCATTTTTCATGAGAAATTTTTTTTGCTCTGTTTTTCTGAATTAACGAGTTAATTTTTCATGAGAAAAAAAATGTTTGCTCTGTTTTTCTGAATTAATGAGTTAATTTTTCATGAGAATTTTTTTTTGCTCTGTTTTTCTGAATTAACGAATTCATTTTTCATGAGAAAAAAAATTTGCTCTGTTTTTCTGAATTAACGAGTTAATTTTTCATGAGAAAAAAAATTTTGCTCTGTTTTTCTGAATTAATGAGGTAATTTTTCATGAGAAATTTTTTTTGCTCTGTTTTTCTGAATTAACGAATTAATTTTTCATGAGAAAAAAAGTTTTTGCTCTGTTTTTCTGAATTAATGAGTTAATATTTCATGAGAAAAAAAATTTTCTGCTGTTTTTCTGAATTAATGAGTTAATTTTTCATGAGAAAAAAATTTTTGCTCTGTTTTTCTGAATTAATGAGTTAATTCAGAAAAACAGAGCAAAAAAAAAATTCCATGAAAAATTAACTCGTTAATTCAGAAAAAGAGAGCAAATTTTTTTTTTCTCATGAAAAATTAACTCATTAATTCAGAAAAACAGAGCAAAAAAAAAAATTTCTCATGAAAAATTAACTCGTTAATTCAGAAAAACAGAGCAAAAACTTTTTTTCTCATGAAAAATTCAATCATTAATTCAGAAAAACAGAGCAATTTTTTTTTCTCATGAAAAATTAACTCGTTAATTCAGAAAAATAGAGTAGATTTTTTCTTCAAGTGAATGCAATACGCCTCCGTAGAATTGAGTAACAATTAATCAAATTAATTTCTTGAAAGTTAACCATTTAAACATAATTCTAAGTCGCCATTATGGTGATCGGTGTGAGTTTTAGTTGGACTCTAGACCCTTAAATCATTAACTTTAAGTTTTGTTTGGCTGCTGAGTGATAACAGCCAGATGCACACATAGAAAAGGGGATCTGATGGTGTTGGTTATGTTATTATTTCACAATCATTTGACCTGCTCATTTAATAAATAAATTAAAAATAATTGTGGTCTGCCTTCTGGTAAATCTGCAGCGCGAACACGAGGTGTAAATAAACTTTATGGTCTTTATCATATTCCAGATGTGATGCCAAACCGTCTTCTTCCTTTGAAAGCGATGCGGTCACAGACGCTAGAAAGTTCTTAATGTGTTTTATGATTCAGAGCGCTCGACGACGGATGGAGGGATCGGGGAAATAAACAGGCGCAACGAGAGGAAAACAGATCAGAGGCGGGAAAGGAGCTGAAGAATTGCGAGATGGAGGGCTAATCTGTCGGGAAGCAGGAGTTGGGCTGGACGAATTCACAGATGTTTTAAAGTGCTAATCTAATCTCTCTGCCAGGCCTCTTCTTCTTAACTCCTTCCTCCTTCTGTCTTTCTCGTGGCTTTTCTGGAAAGGATGGAATACACTTTAATGCTTCTCAGGAGCATCATGTACTGAGTCGCTCGCAGTCATTCATCTGCCTGTTAGCGGCCATGTTTTCGAGGAGGGGGACATGTGCAAATGCAATGAGGACTTGGATGGAAAATAGGAAAAAAAAGCTTGTCGAAAACCTAGAGCTGACAAAAAACAAGTGGAGGTGAGGGGGGGAAAGGGAAGGATGAGGTTTTTTTTAGGTAATGTCACCCCTGGTGACCATCTATCATATTCGATGAACTCTCATATTTTATTCATTGAACAGCTCTCATTTACTCACTCAATGTTTTGCTTTCTTTCACGACCATAATTCCATAGTTATGGATGTGATAAAATAGCAAAATGCTTTAAAAAAAATAAAACCTCCCTCATATATATCGGAAATTATACTCTACTTTACTGGAAAAACTGACTGTAGTCTTGCCCTGGCCTACTGCTCTTCCTCTTCCCGTTTTCACCCCCTCTCGTTCACCGGCAGGGAGTGAGGAGACGTTGTAATACAGAAGCCACACTGAAATATGTGACAGCTTCCCCCAGACACACGAGAAACGCATGTTCAGGGAACAAACCTTACCGAGTTTAAGTGGAGTAGTTCACTTTTCAAAAACCTTTTGCTGATAATTTACTCGCCCCCATGTCATCCAAGATGTCCATGTCTTTCTTTCTTCAGTTGTAAAGAAATTAAGGTTTTTGATGAAAACATTCCAGGATTTTCTCCATATAATGGACTTCAATGGGAACCAAACGGTTCAAGGTCCAAATGAGAGTTTCAGTGCAAACTGTTCAAAGGGCTTTAAACGATTCCAGACGATGAATAAGGGTCTTATCTAGGGAAACGATCGCTCATTTAATAAATAAATAACAAAGTTTAAGTTTTATAAGCTCAAATGCTCGCCTCTGTGATGCGTGTTCGTGACTCTCCTGTTAGAACTCGTTTATCATAATGAACAAATCTTTTTCCGAGTCATTTGGTTCATTCAAAGAACTAAATGAACAAGTTGACTCGGGAAAAGATTAATTTGTTTTGATGAACGAGTTCAAACAGGAGAGTCACAAACGCGCAGCAAGGCGAGCATTTGAGCTTATAAAACTTAAACTTTGTTATTTATTTATTAAATGAGCGATCGTTTCACTAGATAAGATCCTTATTCATCGTCTGGAATCGTTTAAAGCCCATTGAACAGTTTGCAGTTTGCACTGAAACTGTCTTTTGGACCTTGAACCGTTTGGTTCCCATTGAAGTCCATTATATGGAGAAAAATGCTAGAATGTTTTCATCAAAAACCTTAAAGGAGTAGCTCACTTTTGAAAAAAGCTTTTGCTGATAATTTACTCACCCCCATGTCATCCATGATGTCCATTTCTTTCTTTCTTCAGTCGAAAAGAAATTAAGCTTTTTGATGAAAACAATCCAGGATTTTTCTCCATATAATGGACTTCAATGGGAACCAAACGGTCCAAGGTCCAAATGAGAGTTTCAGTGCAGCTTCAAAGGGCTTTATGAATAAGCCCTTTGAAGCTGAAAATGACACCAGACGATGAATAAGGGTCTTATCAAGCGAAACAATCGCTCATTTAATAAATAAATAACAAAGTTTAACTTTTACAAGCACAAATGATCGCCTTGCTCTGTTCTGTGACGCACGTTCGTGACTCTCCTGTTCGAACTCGTTCATCAAAATCTTTTTACGAGTCATGACTCGAAGGGTCCTAGATAAGACCCTTATTCATTGTCTGGTGTCGTTTAAAGCCCTTTGAACAGTTTGCACTGAAACTGTCTTTTGGTCCCCATTGAAGTCCATTATATGGAGAAATTCCTGGAATGTTTTCATCAAAAACCTTAATTTCTCTTCGACTAAAGAAAGAAAGACATGGACATGTTGGATGACATGGGGGTGAGTAAATTATAAGCAAAAGTTTTTTTTAAAAAGTGAACTACTCCTTTAACCTGAGACCACCCAGTCAGAAGGGGCTGAGATATGTCCATTTAGTGAGCACATTAAAAATTGCTTTTAAAACTGATTTTCTGAGTTTCGTTCCACACCTGTCCACTCCCACAGACAGCAATCCTGCATTTTTTTTTCCTTTACTCCCATAGAGCATAAACCAAACAAATTGTCATGTGTATACAAAGCTGTTTATTTGTTTCAATATAATGTCAAAAAGATCAGTGACATATATAGTAATCTTTATTGTAGGTTAGTATTCCTTTTCTTTAAGAACCTTAAATTAAATCTCAAATTATATGGGTGGCTGCATTGCGTGTTTAAATTAAATGCTCAAAGTCATCATTATCATCAAAGGAGAGGGAGAGGTGGTGCTTTGAATATTTTCATGAAAAACGTTGGGCCTTGAAGTCAAAAAGGTTGAGGTTCGTCTGCCACAGGGATGTAATGTCTTGTCTTTGAATTATCTTCATTTGCGGGTTATCTCAGAACATATTTAAATGTGGTTAAGTCAATTAATTAATCAATATAAAATGTATTGTATCTTAGTTATGGAAAGGCTTCTTCGCAGGCATTTCAGCGGGATAATTTAGTAAAAGTTGCCACAACAGCATGAGCTCATTAGTCACTTTTTATTTGGCATGTCATGAAAACTGGCTTAAAATAGACTCTTATGCTGTTGACAGATGATGCGATGATGAGAAGACCTGCTGTGCTGCTTGGAGGACTCTCTGTTTCTGTTTACCAGTCTGATGTACTGGGCACTGTTGCTATTGACCCTCGCTCCGGTCTAGTCAGTGTAACACTTCGTATGTGAAAGCCATAAAACACGTTCTATGATGATTCCATCCTGGCAACCGGCCGCCCACCTTTCCTGCCGCTCTCCTCTGTGGGCTTCATCTGAGGAGTAAACAGCTGAACAGCTGTCTTAACTTCTCTTCCTTCCGGTTTTTTTTCCATTTCCAACCCTCTCTCTGGCTCCCTCTTCCCTTTCTTCATTCCTAGCTTGTCTTGTCTTCTCATGTTGGCCAACAGACTCACAGTCATGCTGTTTTTCGGTATTCCTGCAGCTATATTAAACGGCCCATCCATATTATCACGTCTATACTATTTTATTTCGTCCCTGAAGTCCACTTATAATAATAGTCAATGTTTCATTCAGGTTAAAGGAGTAGTTCACTTTAAAAAAAACTTTTGCTGATAATTTACTCACCCCCGTGTCATTTCATAAAGAAATTAAGGTTTTTGATGAAAACATTCCAGGACTTTTCTCCATATAATGGACTTCAATGGGAACCAAACGGTTCAAGGTCCAAAAGACAGTTTCAGTGCAAACTGTTCAAAGGGCTTTAAACGATTCCAGACGATGAATAAGGGTCTTATCTAGGACCCTTCGAGTCATGACTCGGAAAAAGATTTTGATGAACGAGTTCGAACAGGAGAGTCACGAACGTGCGACGTGCGTCACAGAACAGAGAAAGGCGAGCATTTGTGCTTATAAAAGTTAAACTTTGTTATTTATTCATTAAATGAGTGCTCATTTCGCTTGATAAGACCCTTATTCATCGTCTGGTGTCGTTTAAAGCCCTTTGAAGCTGCATTGAAACTCTCATTTGGACCTTGAACCGTTTGGTTCCCATTGAAGTCCATTATATGGAGAAAAATCCTGGAACGTTTTCATCAAAAACCTTCATTTCTTTTCGACTGAAGAAAGAAAGAAATGGATATCTTGGATGACATGGGGGTGAGTTAATTATCAGCAAAAGTTTTTTTCAAAAGTGAGCTACTCCTTTAAGGTTTTTTGATGAAAACATTCTAGCATTTTTCTCCATATAATGGACTTCAATGGGAACCAAACGGTTCAAGGTCCATAAGACTTTTTTTAGTACAAACGGCAAACTGTTCAAAGGGCTTTAAACGATTCCAGACGACGAATAAAGGTCTTATCAAGCGAAACGATCGCTCATTTAATGAATAAATAACAAAGTTTAAGTTTTATAAGCTCAAATGGTTGCCTTGCTCTGTTCTGTGTGACTCTCCTGTTCAAACTCGTTCATCAAAATGAACGAATCTTTTTTCGTGTCATTTGGTTCATTCAATGAACAAAATGAACGAATTGACTCGGAAAAAGATTTGTTACTATTTGATACTTGCATGAACTCTCTCCGGGTCAGCGGCTGCGCTAACACAGCTTTGAATGTTGCGATATGATTTTGTCAAATTTTAATAGACAGACGAATTGAAAGATCACGTGGGTGTTTGAATCGATAAAAGATAAAATCGTGCAGCTCTATTGTCTTATTATGAGTAGTGCGAGGGCTTTTCAGTGCTTTCACGTCTCTTCCACGTGTACACTCGGGATATTACGTCACTCAACACTCAGAGATAACGACAACGCATTTCATCCTCTGTTGGAACGAAAGTGGCTAACTTCTGTCAACCTCATCTACAAGCAAGGACAAAAACATTCTGGATTCTGGAATAAAAAAATGGATTTTAAAATCGTAAAAAAAAAAAAAAAGTAACACTTCAGAATACGGTTCCTTCGTTAATGAATAACTACACAAGAACTAATGAGTAACACAATATTAACAATCTAGTAACTTTTATTAACTAACAAGAAACTCTGATTAACGAACTAGTAAGTAATAGCGCACAGACGAAAGTGGTAGTTCACTATTAAGTACTCAATATCTACTATTTTTTTAATACTTCCCAGAGAACTACTGAAAAAGTTTATTAATAATCTAGTAATTACTATTAACTAAAAGAAACTATTATTAACGAATTAGCAAGTAATAGCTCACAGATGAAAGTGTTACTAGATACTTCTGTGGGAATTACTAATTATTTGGATTCGTATTATAAAGTGAAGATCATTGGAACTAACTAGTAACTACTCAAGTGTTACTAAAGACATTTTCTAAAAGTATACTAAAGTTCACAAAAAATCTCAAACGTTTGCACATATCATGACTAGATCAACACTTGAGTAATTACTAGTTAGTTCCAATGATCTTCACTTTATAATACGGATCCAAATAATTAGTAATTCCCACAGAAGTATCTAGTAACACTTTCATCTGTGAGCTATTACTTACTAATTCGTTAATAAGAGTTTATTTTAGTTAATAATAGTTACTAGATTGTTAATATTGTGTTACTCATTAGTTCTTGTGTAGTTATTCATTAACGAAGGAACCGTATTCTAAAGTGCTACTAAAAAAAAAAATAATAATAAAAAAAAAAAATCACCATAGCTAGGTGAATTGAGTTTTTCTCCCAGCCCTAATACCTATGCTGATGTCCGAATAAGTTATTTTCGTAGCATAGATTCAATAAATAGTATCGGTGAGTTGTGGAGGAAGCTCAATTATGTCTGAATTGACCTCCTTTTACAAAAGAGCACATAAAGTCCCGTTTTCCACACTTTGATCCTTGAAAAAGCAGGTGAGAGTGGGTACATTGTGAATCACGTCCAATTGGGAGCACATCGAGTAACTGCAATTCATCTTGGTTGTATTTTTATGACCTTCTCCACAGAGAGTTCCTTCGAGGCTACATGAGCATCTGGGGCTTGCAGACTTTACACAACAACTGAGTCAACAAAGGCTGAGCCCAGGGTACCTGTAGCCAACCTCTTACTCTAATATTTTGGTGATATATCTCTCATAGCATCCACTTAAAGCAGGGCACTGGCCGAGCTACACATAGTCTGGCAGACATACCTTAGAGAGAGAGAGAGAGAGAGGGGGCAAGAGGGAGGAGGAGCAATGAATGTGAATTCCAGCCGAGTGGGGATAGCATCCGCATCGCAAGACACCTGTAAAAACATCATTTTTCATCTGGGGCTGTGGGGGAAGGAGTAGACTGAAAATGGAAGAGAAAAAGAGAGAAGACTTTCAGTTGGTCCATATGCACGTGTGCGATTACCACCAAGTCCTTGTCCAGGTTCTTGATTCATCTTTCCACAGTCCACAAAGCCATACTGGTCCGCCCAGGAAGCAAAAACAGAGACCCAACCTGCTTGATTGGTTCTGGGCTAGCTGGTTTCCCAAGCCGGTTGAGACTTCTTGGCCAAAGAATCCATACAAGCTTGTTCAGATGCCTCGACCAGTGTCCTGAACACGTTTGCTATCATGCTCCTGCAGTCTTTAGTTGAAGTTCCTAGTAATACCGAAGCCCTTGATTAGGTGTGTTTCTTTAGGATTGTAGTCTTTGTCCTTGAGGAGCAGGATTGGACCTCAGTTGTTGCTGGTCTTTTTCCCCAACAGTACATATTTTCAAAGTTTTCTTGATTCAATTCATCAGCTCATTGGAAACTTCAAGACCAGACATGGATGGGTCAGATAAGGGAGACATCCAGTGCACTGTTGGTATTAGGGCTGGGTATTGAGACAAATTTCACAATTCGATTCAATTTCGATTACGATTCAATATCAATTTTTTTGGATATCAGTTACAATAAATGGCCCTTTTTCTCAAGGGAATCAAATCTCTTAAATGCTGTAAACTATGGGAGTCTAGTTGTAGCCTATAGGCTTCATTAGCCTAATATGAAGGTAATAATGAACTGTTTTGTAGCTATACAAACACTTAAATTACACTTTTATTTATTTTTATAATAAGAAGATTGTATGAAATATAAACATTTAAATGGTGGCTGTCATAAAAACTTGCCAGATTTATTCAAATATGCATTAAATATTGAAGAACATTAAGATTATAATGCATATGTAATATGGTGTATATATTCATCAAAATGCTCCATGGAGTTTTTTTCTAGCTGACTAACGAGTTGATGTGGGTTTTCTGAGGTAAATATGACGATTGATTACGAGCTGTTTAACTGACGTCTTTCCACGGTTGAAACGCTGATTGAGCGAATCAATGTGACATGATACGGATTTCGATAAATTGTACTGTATATTTTAACACACTTTCAGATGCTCATTCATGTTTATTTGGCGCTGTGACTGGTATTATTAAGCCGGAAGAGAGATCAGCGCTGCTGCTTCTCCAGAGCGATCTCACGCCGCAGCGCCAAAACGCTATTTATGTTTTTTAATTTCTAAAGAAAATGGACGTAATTTGAAAATTGAGACTTTGTTTCATATCAATAGTAACAAAGGACAAAGATTATTGCGATTTTTTGGATGCGCGCAGCCGCGATACAATGTCCCATTCATTCAAATGAAACAGGATGACTAATCGATTCTTGAGATTTAAGAATCGATATCGGTTCATAAAAATGAGAAATCGATATTTATTACCCAGCCCTAGTTGGTATGTCTCAAGGAAGCACCTTATTTAGGATACAACACTCAACCTATGCCCACCCCCATTCTTAAACTTAAAAAAACGTGAATCTGTGAAAATGCTGACGGCGTGCAAACGTCTATAGATATGCGCGTTTGAATATATATGTGTACAGGCGTGTAGTCTATCTTTACAAATTTACCTCAACAAATTACTTGTCTGGCCTTAAAAATTCCTAGTGTCTGTATCATGTGAAAACACATTATAAAAACCTCAACGTTCCCACCAATTCTTTTCATGATAAAAAAAAAAATATATGAAGTCAGTATGAACCAGATGTCAGAAAGAGAAACATGGTGTACCTTGTTACATAGACCTTTGGTGTCATTTCAAATGTGGTAGTTAACTAAATTGAATTGCCAAATGACAGTGCTATGAATCCTGTCAGCTAAAGGGTTGGCAATAAATGTAGTCTGACCTATACTTGGAAAGTAAAGAGGATGGCCTTTGATGAAACAAATGGGAACGCCGCCTCTGCAAAAGGTTGAAAATGAGCACCTCGCACCTATTAATTCTGTTCATAACCTTTAAATGCATATCCAGGCCAATTATGGTTTTGACACGCTGCAGACTACTTGGAACAATGTTCCTCCTGATGAGGGATAAGTGTAAGGGTGGTACTAAACGGGGGAAACGATGTATGGGTTGTTCTTTAACCTCTAACCGAATGTCTAGGGAGCGTTTCACACCTCTTTAAGTCTTTAAAATAGAAACAAAAGTGGGAAAACTCACACAAACCATGCAGAATAGTTCTTCAGCTAGTATTAACATTGCTGTTCTTTGTGTATTTTCAGTACCAAAACTACGATGATCGTCCGAGTTTTAGAGAGCGATCTACACAATAATTAATTCCCTTTCCTGTCCAACAAAAACTGAACCAACTTGGTCATGACTACTCTGGATTTTCTTCCAATATTTCTGCCATTCAGTTAGAGATTCTCTAGTTGTCTCTGCTGGTAAAGCACGATAATATGTTGCATTGTCAAATCTCTTTGGCATTTTGAGAAACATGGTGGGTCACTTCATTTCAGCATGGTGGAATACATCGAGGGCGGTGAACTTCGCCATATAGTTAAAACACATATTGTAGAAAACTGTTTTTAGCACAGTCTTCTGACTGTTCACAAAAACAGTTTATTTCTTAAAGGGTTAGTTTACCCAAAAATTAATTACTCACCCCCATGCTGTACCAACCCAGTAAGACCTTTGTTCGTCTTCGGAGCACAAATTAAGATATTTTTGATTAAATTTGAGAGGTAGATCACTGCTACGGCACCCTAAGGGATCGAAACTTGATGGCCCAGAAAGTCATTGAAGAAAATGATTTAAATATTCCATGTGACTACAGTGGCTCAACTATAAAGCCCCGTTCACACTACACGCGACCAAGTGACGCGATACCATTCATTTTCAATGGTGAGCGGGCGACATCCGGCGACAGCGACCATTGGCGACCGGTGGGGCGTGTCCAGCGACGCGGTAAAGTTGAGAAATGTTTAACTTTATGCAAATGAAGGGCGATTTTCGCGAGCGACAACCAATAGGAGTGAAGTCAGTGGAGCGCGTCACTCTTCAGCGCTGAGTCTGACCGAGGCAAGTTGATCGAGAAGCTCGTTTTAACCGTCAATGTTTTATATATCTCCGTGTACATACTACATACAGTGGTGTTCACCATACTGACTCTGTGACTGAATGGTTTCGGGAACACGGATAGATCGGTATTTGCACGTTTGCTGCAGTTAAATTAGCCGCGATGGCAAAGAGCACTCGTTCATCTTTAATATTATGCATTTCATGTACTGGTTCCATTTATATTTAGACTTTTCCTTCCAAAATATTTGTTTGTAGCGGCAATAAAACTTATTTTTTTGTCTAACATAGAGTAACTTCTGTGAATGTCACTCACAAACATTACTAGGCAACCAGTAGTGGGGAACGCCCACTGGCGACCTGCAGCGACAAAGTCGCGTGTAGTGTGAAAGGGGCTTAAGCTTATCAAGCCATGAGAATACTTTTTGTGCGAAAAAAACAAGCAAAAATAACGACTTTATTCGACAAATCCTTTTCTTCCTTCTGGGCCTGAGACGAGAGTTCAAGAGATTTCCACGACGCATGCGCGAGAATTGCGTTCTTATCTATGCTTATTCTACTACTTCTTGCGCAGTTCTCGCGCATGCCTATGTAGAAGTGATCCAGCTCTCAAATTTAATCAAAAATATCTTCATTTGTGTTCTGAAGATGAACGAAGATCTTACAGGGTTGGTACAGCATAGGGGTGAGTAATTAATGACTTAATTTTCATTTTTGGGTGAAGTATCCCTTTAAAAGGCGTTGTTTGTTTTCTTTTAAATTTTTTAAAAAACGTTTTTTTTTATGTAATAAAGCATTTAGGATAATTGTTAAGTTCACACACTAGTCGTTTCTCAGAAAAACAATTCTAAAGCCAGTTATTCTAATTTGAAATGTCCACTCTGCATCAGAATGTCTTTGTTTTGGTCTGTGTGATCCCGCCCACTGCCAATTTTCCCAATAGCATTTTGACAAACTGGATTTCCAGTTGGCGAATGAAAGCCAGCAAACGAACTGGGATCACAGATTATACCCAACTAAAAAGCTTCGGCATCCATCTAAAAAGCTCTATGACCAGAGTCATATGAAAATAAAACATGGAAAAATCAACTCATTCAACTCACACAACCCTGTTGTGTGTCCTCAAACTGGCAACCCGCGTGGAAGGTGTGGGGTAAACGACCTTCTCCAATATTTTGAATTTGGTCTGCAGTACCCAGTTCAACCACTAGCTGTCAATATTACATACTGCACCTTTAATGTGTTTTTATCGCCAAACTACTGAATGCAACTTTAAACTCGTGTACTGAACATTATCACTTCAATGTTTTGTTCTATTCAGACAGTATTACATTGATAGAAACCAACACTTTGTCTAGAAGGGTGAAGACTTTAAGCACTACTGTTTGAATACTCACAGCTTCACTCTGTTTGTCTTGGCTATAATGCCGTGGCCTCACTGATTTATTTGTCCGCCCGTGGGTCCCTGAGTAATCTGCAGCTGTTGTTTACTGTAAACATGAAAAGAAAGATCACATAATCACAGAGGACTACATTTTAAGGGGACTAATTAGGCAATTATACATTTTGGGTGTTGACAGCTGTGTTCATCAAAGATTTTTAGGGTGGCTGAGATGAAAATTGCCTTTAGTTAGCATGTGTAAACTGCACAAAAATTGATGAACAGCACAGAAATGGCTTTTATGTGCATTCCTGTTGGGTGCTCTATTGGCTATGTTGATTTATGGCTGTGCGAATGTGCTATTATATACAAGTATGATGTCAAGGCCACTGCAATTCAGTTCATAGGTCAACCCGACCCTCATAACTGGCAAGATAAGCCCTGTTTGTGATGACAAACAGATATGGGGATGAGAGAGAAGACATCACAAGTCAAAGGCCATTTTCCTGCTCGTATGCGTTTTTATGATAGGCTACTTGAAAATGCTTCATGTAGGCTTAGTTCTTCACAGACTCTTTATGGTGTGGAACATGTGACATCTATTAAAGAACAATATATTTAAGGTTGATTTGGACAGCTCCAGCTGCGGTTTTCTAATTCTGGATAGCTGGATTTTGTGACTGTGTAGAAATGTGTCAACATATAGATTATATTACATTTCTAGTACAATAATTATACCATGGTATATACATTATATGCACTGTTAGAGTGATATAAATTCATTCAAACTGTAAAGTAAGATTTTGGTCATATTGTATTACTGAATGTATATACATCACTCTGTCTGAGACACACACACGCACACACACTATAGAAGACAGATGAAACACTAATGAGCTGTCTTTCCTGTAATTTTCAATCTTTATCTTCTCCTCCTAGCCTGGTCTCCAAAGGTTTATGGAACTGAGAATACTCAATTGCTCTTCTCATTTACTATAAGATGAATGAACCACAGCCAAACATAGAGACCACTGCAGACTGGGTCCAAGATCCTCTGAAGGATGAAAAACAGATGCTAAGGGAAGAAAATCTATAATGAGAGACCTGATAAACTGACATTTTACAGTCTTCCTAACACTTCAGAGCCCTTCCACCAGATTGCTTTCGACAAGTCCCCAGCTAAAAAAGCATCTTATGCCTGGTTCATATTACACGATTTTAGCCCAATCCGTTTGACGTAGGGTGTTGTGGGGATTCATAAATGACAACGGGCGTCGGGACGCAAGATTCGATCGTATCATCTCGTATAGTGTCATAGACATATACACTAGACGTCACCTTGGCTACGGCAGTTCATTGGAACGAATGCGTCAATAGAGCCGCCATCTTGAAACAGGGGAGCCCCTCCACTTTAATGCATCAGCGTCGTAGTAGACACAGGTCTAACGGAAATAAAATCACCATAAATCATCATGAATGCGATTTTTCTTGTTTTTTTTTTTTGGTTTGTTCCAACGGTCAGACAGGTATTTATCATTGATTCCAGAAAGAATTTTTTTTTTTTTCAAAAACATTCTTCCTAGTTCAGATTTCATCCGTGAACATCATACACTGCACAAAAGTCCGCCACCATCAATGAATTCGACGTAAAGGCAGAGATAGCAGCGTTACCTAGCTACTTCCTATGACAAGACCCCTGTTCCAAGATGGCGGCGGTTTTGACGCATGCTTAGAATCCCAAGGTGAGGTCTAGTGAAATCGACGTTGCGTCTGCGATAGCCTATTTCACGACATCACGACAAAAAGACTAGCATGTTTATTTTTTTTAACGGTCGCCCACGGCGGTTCTGTCACTTGTATGAGGTTGACCAATAGGAGAACAGAAGCTTCTACGTACACAACTTTCAAAAATGGCGAAACGAAAGAGAGATGATGGTGCTAACGTTAAAATTAAAAGTTAAAATAGGCTAAAAGAAAGCAATATTTTACCTCAAGTTCTCTTTGGAGAATTGACAGCCCATACTGTCCTCTTCGAGCAATCCAGGAACGTGTCCATCGTCGGGTTTTCTTTCTTTTTTTACTTTTTTTTTTCATCCATTGTTTGTTTACGTTCGTTTCCGGAAGTCACTCCGCCTTTATCTCGATGACATCACGCGCGCCGTTATAAAGACGGCACGCGATGACTGGTCAGGAATTCAACGTGTAGTCTGACATATGTCTTGTCCACGACGACACGACAATATTTTAGGAGTCAAAATCGAGTAGGCTAATCTGACACAGTGACTATCTAACCGACAAAAAAAAAAACAAAAAAAAAAACGTGTAATCAGAACCAGGCATTATGTCTTACCTGGTATAAGCTGGTCTCCCAACCTGACCAGATGACAAACGCCCTAGGCTGGTTTAATACTTAGCCTACTTATTTGTATACACAATATACACAATTATCTTAAGTGCAATTTTTTTATTGGTATGTTAACCACTGCATTTCATGAAATGTATTCCTCCAAATTATGGGTTTTGGAAAGCAATTCTGAAGAAGAGAAAAGTCAAAGACTGAGATCATTTTCATAAAGAAAATTTGATTAGAACTGCCGGATTAGTTTGCTGTTTATTATTACACATTTCACAATGGCTCCAGACAATGTCAGACATCCTCAAGGCTTTTGTTTAAACTGCACATAAAGCATCATACTAAAATATAATCGGCTATTCATGACAGAACATCGGAATAAGCTTGGATGATTTTGTTGTTGTTGTTGATCTGAATGTCTTTAAATACTGACAGTTTGGTCAACACTTGATGACCGAAGACACAAAGTTATGTATAATACCATTTAGCAAGCTTGCACACCTATGGCACATAACATAACATTTGGCACCATATCTTGGAATGTTTAGGCAATTTTCTTTGTTTCACAAGGCTTCTATTGTAAGGAAAGAGCCCTCATTGTTTAGTGAATGCCAATATAAAGCTGCCATGATTCAGTGCTGTGGTTTTACAAATAATAGATGAGTAACTCCAGTTTTAACTGGCTTTAAATGGATCTATAAGGCGTTCTGGTACTTATATATCTGCGGTATTTATCAAGATTAAATATTCCATATTTTTTGCTATTTAAATAGATATATTGACGCATTCTTAAATTAGATTTACTTACTACCACAGTATTTGTATAGCAAACTTTTCTTTGGACTGCACCATACATAAAAAGAACAGGTCACCATAAATAATATCACTAACACAGTCAGACAATAACGTCATAATTTCTTGGTGTCAGGATTTTTTTTTTAAATAGCTCATAAGGAGAAGTGCTCCGCACTCTGTCGCAGTGCATACTTTGAAGTTTCATTTGCTACCAGAGATGAAGAGTTCAATATTCTTCCCTCGGGTTTAAGTCCGTCCAGCGTCACCAAATGCTCAATGAGAGTCCTTGGTCACTTCTTGGTCCCTTTGAGTTGTCAATGATGTGATGGACTCACAAAACAGAAGCAGGATGGACACAACAACAAGACAGAAAGCTGGAGTGTACTACATAAGACGGAGACATCACGTTTGGACTGAGTGCTTATAGTTCACACAAATACAATGCTTCTTTGGACGCAAGAAGTCAAAGCTGGCTTCCAGAGGATTATGAGAAGGTGCTCATGGTTTTATTATGACCGTTTACCTCGCTTTCTTTGTCTCTTTCAGTTTCACACTTCCTGATTTTACACCCTTTTCCAGTCCACCCTTCTGAGTATCTTGCTATCGACAGCCGCAGCCCTCCACCACCATGTCTTGATAGTTTTTCAACACCACACGTTCCTCCTGGTCCAAGTAGAGGAGGGCGATAGGGCTAAGGGCCGTCGGCACACAGCAAGCCCGCGGCACGGCCCCGTTTACAGAGTTGACCAGCGTCTGAACCATGGCATGGCTAGATGAATTCATATGGTCAGCCAATGGGAAGCGGCACTCCCCAAGGCAAAAGAAAGCATCGTAACCGGATGGGGCTACGATCCATTTATTCCAGCCCACGTCTTTGAAGTCCACGTACAGCGGGTGCCGACGGCAGCGAGAGCGGGAGAGTCGTTTGAGCTTGGCGGCCCTCCCACCATTTCGTTTCACTCTCCTGTCGTTCCGTCCCACCCGCCAGCCTTCGTCAGAGCCCTGACCCCTATCACCCTTAAACCTGCCCCTGCCCCTGCCCTTGCCTCGCCTGCCGGCAGGGGTCCAATTTCTGAGGGGCACAAAGGGCTCGCTGCGTCCATCATGGTTGTAAGTCACCAGTAATGGCCTCTGCCTCGCCCAGCTGGGCTCATCTTGCCCCGAGTACCTGCGCACCCTCAGATGTCGCTCTTTAGGAAGACTGCTGTTATTATCAGCAATAACATCCAGAATAAAAGCCAGGCTCCCTGACCTCTTGGGTAGATTGTGAAACACTTCTCCATCCAGGGGAAAGGTTTCCCAAAGTTCTGCACCTTTTCTATCTCTAGTCAACCGGCGTGAATGGAGCAGTGTGGGTTTTGACGCTGGGTCATCGTCGGAAAGATAAAGTCTGGCCACGTGAGACCCTCCACTAAACCCGTCACGAAGGAAACGAAGCTCTGCCGACACCACACTCTCTTCTGACGGAATGGAGGACAGATTGAAGCCAATGTGAATGTTGTTCGGCTCTTCTGGAAGACTCAGCGCTGTAGACTCTGCAGAAGAAAAAAGAGAAAGAAAAAGTACTTTCTTTCCATCGTGATCAAACACTCGATCTCTACATAATGGCATAATTGTCCAACTAAATAATAATTGCACATCATTTGCTAGGAGCACTTATGAAAATTAGCCATGTTCTTCTTAACTTATTCCAAGGTGTCTACGCTAATGCCAAGACTTGAGTGAAAAATATCAGAATCCACAGGTAGCTTTTTCAGCGGGCATGTTGGCACCTAAGGCAGGTTAATTGAATTGTGTTTGCGGCAAAGTTAGCTTTTCATCACTGCCAAGGGAATTGGTGTTCTCTGTGATCTAGTACAATAGACGCTCATACCTGTGTGGTGAAAGCATCGAACTGTGTTGGCTCCTTGCACATGCTGGGAGGGGTAGGTAAACTCTGGGTCTTCAATGAGATGGTACTGTTGAGTGTGGAATCGATACAGGTCGAGAAGATACTGGGGCACCTGTGCCTCCTCACTGGGGTTGGGGTGTGACTGAAGGCCCAGACGGTTCAGCAGGAGGTTCTGAATGGTGTGGGCCAAACTAGGCTCTAGAGGGCTGGCCAGGTTTCCATGAGTCTGACTGGGATCCTCCTGGTGTCCTGATGAGGCTTGAGGTAGCAGCAGGATCATCAGAACCAGTAGGCTAGCAGGGAACATGTTGGACCTATGAAGAGAGCGGTAAAAAGATGAGCCATTTTGAGACTGCTGAAGATTATGTTTGTTTTTCTTTTCTGTTGTGGACCTCATTGACTTTCATTAAATGAGAAAATTTTGGGGTGAACTATCCACAAAACCTGTCTTGAAAATAATGTAATGTAGTGAAACCCATTTACCATGGTAGTTGACCATTTTAGCGTTAGCCCTTAAGTCTTTGATTTCCCTTATATGGCAGGTGATTTAATGCAGGTACTTTGGTTTGTGGCATGGCAAGGAACTTTCACTCTGTGTTTTTGTTGTTGATTTACTGGTTTTTGTTGTTTTGGAGACGGTAATCGCAGAAACAGCACCATAAGGAAACTACAGTAAAGTAGTTTTACAGAGATCATGGCCTGTGGTGTTTGATTTAGAGGTCTACAATAGGCCTGTTAGACCAATTCATTAGGCCTGTGTCTCTCAAGTTAATTTACCTGACAAATGAGAATAACCTAGGACATCCATCATTGATGCACTGTGTTCTTGAAAAGCACATGCCTAACTTACAGTACATTCAAATCGATATTGCATTATGCTAGGCTTTGTTATGCTACGTTATATTAAATTGCATTATTTAATTTACTGTTTCTAAAACGGTCGCGGTCATTTTAGGATGGTCGTGACTCGTGAGGCATATGTTCAATCTAACGTTGATGAAAGCAGATTTAAATTTTGCAGTTTGATTATGTGTCTTTGTTGACGCCATGCCGGTGACCCAAAGAGAGGGACTGGTTGTCATTTGTGTGTCTAAAACAGTTGCTTGAAAATAATCACTAGGCTAAAAGTTTACAGATTGTGTCTGCACTCTAATGGTTGTGACCAACTTAAAGTAAATCACCTTTCAAAAGTAATTTGAGACTGGGAGGTTTAGTGTTGCGATGGTTTATTGCTTGTTTTTTTTTTTCTTCATAGATTTATCCCAGTCATTTTGTGAGGTTTTGAAGAATAAAATAAAGCAACAAGCTTTTATTCATCAAGTTATTCTCTGATATAGTATGCAATATAGAACTCAAAACGGAAGTAGTCAGAATTTTTACAACTTTCATTTGGAAAGTTTCCTAGCAAACAAATTTAGGTTCTGGGAACATTCTTGGAACATTAGTTTTTGGTTCCCAGAACGTTCCTAGAACTTTCCCTGAAGGTTAGGGGAACATTCCCGGAACATTCTCCTTACCTTATAAAAATGGAAACTAAAGACAGAACTCAAAGAGGAAGCAGTAAGAAGTTTTATAACTTTCATTTGGAAAGTTTCCCAGCAAACAAATTTAGGTTCTGGGATTGTTCTGGGAACATTAGTTTTTGGTTCCCAGAACGTTCCTAGAACTTTCCCTGAAGATTAGGGGAACGTTCCCGGAACATTCTCCTTACGTTATAAAAATGGAAACTAAAGACAGAACTCAAAGAGGAAGCAGTAAGAAGTTTTACAACTTTCATTTGGAAAGTTTCCCAGCAAACAAATTTAGGTTCTGGGATTGTTCTGGGAACATTAGTTTTTGGTTCCCAGAACGTTCCTAGAACTTTCCCTGAAGATTAGGGGAACGTTCCCGGAACATTCTCCTTACGTTATAAAAATGGAAACTAAAGACAGAACTCAAAGAGGAAGCAGTCAGAATTTTTACAACTTTCATTTGGAAAGTTTCCCAGCAAACAAATTTTGGTTCTGGGAACATTAGTTTTTGGTTCCCAGAACGTTCCTAGAACATAAAAATAACCTACA
Source organism: Pimephales promelas (assembly GCF_988280905.1). NCBI lineage: Eukaryota > Metazoa > Chordata > Actinopteri > Cypriniformes > Leuciscidae > Pimephales > Pimephales promelas. The sequence continues at coordinate 2,132,646 of NC_142778.1, forward strand.
TGGAACGTTTCGTGGACAATTCGGGAACGTTGGGGGAACGTTCTGTGTTTGCTGGGTTAACATAACTTGTAAAGTCTGAATCTGGGCCTTGTCTATGTCACTGTCAGCCGCTCTGTTACCTGAAAGGAAAGACTGGCACACACATCTCCATCGTTTCAGTAAAATCTAATTTTTACATTCACATTTAGCTGACGCTTTTATCCAAAGCGACTTACAATTGCTATTTATGTCAGAGGTCGCACGCCTCTGGAGCAACTGGGGGTTAAGTGTCTTGCTCAGGGACACATTGGTGTCTCACAGTGGATTCGAACCCGGGTTTATTACACCGAAGGCATGTGTCTTATCCACTGCTCCATCACCACCCATAATTTTAACCATACCTGTAACCATAATTGTTAATAGCTGTCATCCATTAGTGGCAAAATCTTCATAAAAGGGAACTTTTCTTTCAACGCTAAGCCTACTTAAGCCTTCAAAGGGTCCTTTACAAATATGGTGGAGTTTGCAGGAGGTGTTTGGAAGACAAACAGCTTTGACTTTGAATCTAAGCCTGGCCTGTAGTCCTCCCTTATCACTGTAAACACACATTTTGTCTGATCTTACAAACTGAGGGATGAGTGGTTTTAAATGTATCTAAGGTTTTATCCAAGAAGACTCTTCGACAAGGTGCTGGGTGGTCTCACCGGGGCCAGACACACTTACATCTGAGTCAAACTAAGTGTTCTTTTGATGTAGAATCTGCTCAAGTCAGGACTTGCTGAGCAGCGACTCCTTTGGGAGTCTAGGATAACCCTCAACTACAGGTGTTAAAACGCACCGGAGAAGCGGATGAATACCGTCCTCTCGCTGTCCTCTGTCCCCTCCCACTTGCTCACACTCATTCACCAAAGTCCAGCCAAATCCTCTAAGGACACACAGGATAAGACAGTCCCCCACGCCCACAGCATCCGGCAGTAAAGTAGATTAAGTGGCTTTTACTCATCCACCCGATTGTCCCGCCCAATGGGACCCCTTCCCCTCTAAAACTTCATTAGACTCCTTCGCTTCTGTCTTCCCCGCAGTCCCTCCCACCCCATGCTGCATGCGTGTCATTGTTTCTGTTGTGATTGGATTCCACACTTAATAACTTCCTCTACAGGGAGAGCGCTAATCAGATGGAGGAGGCGGAAAGGGGCGTTTTTTAGACCCCAGAACAGACGGCAAGGGGTGACCCCGGCAGAGGAAAGGTCGGCCAGACTCGTGCCATTACCAGAGCGATGTGACTTCTGACCTCAGAGTGGAGGGCAGGGTGTCCTTGCATCCACTTATCTCGTTCAGCTTTGGTTCCACATTTTTTCCCCTATTTTTATTCTTCTTATCAGTTTTCTTCCTGTAAAGCAGGACTTCCAGAATTGATATATTGTTACATAGTTCTAGGAAAGGCCAGTTCTCTCTCTCTCCCTCATGTTTCCCCCCGTTGGATTTACCCAGAAGTCAGCAGTGAAGGGCCATAGGGGTCAATGGTGCCTCTGCTTGTTGCTGATTTATCCTCCACCGCTGTCTTCGTGTTTCACATTTCACTCCGTACCCCGATCCCTCCGCTCTCCTTTCCTGTTGTTCTTCCTTTCGTTCATTCCCTAGACTGCTTCTCCCCAGATCGCCCCTCCCAACACATTTTATCATTCTGTTCAAGAGGGAGCACTTTACTTTTTTTTGGATGCAAAGGGCACCCACATTAAGTTTGAGCACCTAAGGTATGGGAGAAGTCACAAATGGTCGAGCTGCGCCTCTGTTTGGCTGAATTAAAGAGATGAAATCATTAGAATAATATTGCAGGTAGGCCGTAGAGCGGTTTTATTGGGGGTAAATTAGCACAGACCTGTAATTTATCCCAGCTGGACCGATTAAGAGATAATGACAGCGGTCCAGACCTCAGATTGTGCCCCATAACATTCACTGGAACGGACACACAACAGACTGAAAGACACACTCCAGAAGTCACTGATACTGCTATAGAAACATACACAAACACACACCGTGAGCAGCTTGCCAAAAGTTCAGCTAAGAACAGACTCAAGTGGTCTCCAAGGATGAGTAGAGTAGACCAGACAAGACGAGACATTTCCTCCCAGAATCCTCCCCTAACCCCCACATAACTTTCTGTTATCAATTTGACCATTTTGGCGGTCCTGAAACCCTCAGACAGTTTGGATTATTATCTGGCAAACGCTGAATGATCTATTTTAGTGAACCCAACATTGTAACCTCCTTAAAAACGTACTTTTTAAAGCTCTGAACGTCCCCTTTTCTGCCAGATTGTGTCTTTTTGATTTATCCAGTTATCCAGTATTGGTTATATATTTTATCCCCCAAGCCAAGGCATCTACATCTACTCTCTATCTCTTCTTCTGAAAGCTCCAGCAAGGAGATTTTCGCAGCTTTTGCATGCTTTTTGCTTTTCATGGAAACACTGATCTGCCTGTTTCACATGTTCTGAGGAAGCATCTCCGCTATGAATCTGTCATTGGGTTTGGAGAGCAATGCATGTGAATTTTTAGCTCAGAGCAGGGGAACGTTAAATGAGTGGTTGGTTGACGTTCGAGTGAGTTTAATCAGATTTGAGTCACACATTGCAGAACTTGGCATCTTGTCTAGTATCTAAAAATCCTTAAAACAAGATAAATTGACTCGAGAAGACGAATTGTATAAGATAAGACTTATTTGTATGATTTGTGCTTAAGACACAAAGTAATATGCTACGTGTAAGAAAATAAACTTAAAGGAATAGTTCACCCAACTAAGAAATGAAATGAAACCTGTATGAATCACAAAATAAAGATATTTTGAAGAATGTCAGTAACCTTGATGGGCCCCCTCAACTTCTATAGTATTTATTTTCTTCTTCTTTTTTAACAGTCACACTGTAAAACATATTTTCAAGATTTGTAATCACAACATGTTTTCTTTTCTAAAATCACCATAATTTATTTAGTTCAGATAACTTATTATTTCCTTCATTGTAGTTCAATCAACTTAAAATTTTAAGGCAACCAGGTTACTTAATTTTTTAAGTTAAACCAACAATATTTTTTCCAGACATACAAAATAAAATAGTACAGTAGCGAACAGTAGTGTACGCGTAAACAAAGTAACCATTTATTATTTATTACCATATTCATTACCAACACCCCTACCACTCCTCACTACCATACTGCCAATATTGTATAGCTCAATTTTTATTGTCAGCACTCTCCAAAAATAAAAGATACCATGTTAAAATATTAGGTATTAAGGTATTTTTTTCCTCTTCTATTTACAAGTGAAGTCAATGGGCCCCATCAACTGTTTAATTACCCATATTGTGTTTAACAGAACAGAACTTGAGGGTGACAGAACTATCCCTTTCATTCAAGATATACATTTTTAAATGTCCTTAGCTGCTGCAAAGTCAATTTACATTCTATAAACCACGTTTAAACTGGAAAACAAGACCCGTGAGCCAAGATATAAGTGACGTTGCAAGCATCAAGGGTAGTACTCACGTCCAGGTGAAGTGGGAGGTGTGCAGAGTCCATGGTTTGTCCTTGAGCTCCAGCGTTACAGACCCTCTCCTCTCATTCGCTCCTGAGGACGGAGTGGACGGCGTCTGCCTCTGCTGGATTCACCTCTCCAGCTTGTCCTCAGGCACTCATCCTGAAGTGCACTCTTTAAAAACATCCACTGGTTTTCTTGTGGCTGACTGGATGCCGTTCTTATACCAGGACTAGGATGCAAAATAGCAGCTAAGTTTGTGCCGGCTAGTTTTCCTCTGACTTTCTCCCTTTCTCTCTGAATCTGTCTGTACTTCTCTTTTGTGCTCTCCTCCCCTTTTTCCTCTCTCGCTCTTGCTCTCTCTCTCTCTCTCTTTTACCAGCTGGTAAACTCAGTTAAACTCTAATTGACTTTCCTGTCCATTTGGATCCTCCCTGATAGTGATGTCACCAATGCCCCCTCCCTCCACCCACCCACCTCTTCAAACGTACAACACACACACACACAAACAAAGATAAGGTCAGGGCTGCTTTGGATACACAGTATAGGTCAGACTGCCATTTGCAACTTTGCATTCGGGTCTAAATGTTATTTCTTTTGCAGGAAACGAGAAAAAAAAAACATGAAAGATAAAGTCGAGCACACAATGGGCGGCACAGCCAGTTGATCTGACATTATCTGAGCGAGTGTTTACTCTGGAGTGAGTCACGAAAGGTGAAGGAGAACTAATGATGATACAAGATTAATTCACTGTCACTGGTGCTAATGAACAGCCAGAGGGTGCCAGGAAAACACATCGATCACCACGAATTGAGAGAGAGGGACGATGATAAGTGCGAAAGGAACTAGGAACGAGAGGGAGCAAGGTGCACTCGTCCTTCCGGTGGGGTGGACGGCATTGGTATGCATCTGGCAGGGCAATGAGAAAATGTCTGTAACCTCACAAGCATCGTCTGACAGATTGGATTGCATCTGTTGAATCAGTTGAAACACCCCCTTCTCAACACACACACACACACTCGTACACTCGTACAAGGACACTGCTTTCCAGAATCTTCTGTGGCATAGGAGTTTCGTGTCGGACGTCAAGTGCAAGTCAGAGTGAAAATCAGACATTGAAATTCATTAAGATGTATGTGCTGGACACTGTTATGACGTTTGTTTGTGGTGACTGACTTTTAGAATTTAGAATTTGTTGTTAATCTGAATTGTAAAATTCTCTAATTTGAATTGCACCTCGACTTTTTAGATTAAGTTCAAAATAGCAAACAGCCTAAAACTGAAAATTTTTGTCATTTTTATAACTCCATATGTAAACTGCACAGGCACGACAATACGCAATTTTTTTTTTTAACACAACAGCCTGAAAAACAGCCAACAAAACCCCAGAAATTGTCTTCACTGCAGGTTAAACCACAGTTAATGATGAAGTCAGGGTCATATTTTCTTTTATATTGTGTAGTTATAGTTTAATGTCATGCAACCTATAGTTCTCCAGACAGATTAATCTGCTGTAAAATGTCAAAGTTCGATTGGTCTCACGGCCTAGATACGGGACGAGTTTTCTCCTCCCTTCCTAAATGCATTTTGCTTCGTTTTTGCCCTTTCAAAAGTTTAATGTTCACTGTAAAAATGAATATGCTTTATCTTGTTGAATCAATGCTATTAACAATTAAGGCAGTTTTGAAGGCAAAAGGAGGTTCCATTCGGTACTAAGAAGGTGTCCGGTGAGTGTATTTTTACTATATATGCCTCACTATTCCCCTGTAATCACGGCAATCATAGATGTATTTATTTATTTTATTTATTGTGGCAACAGATTACAAGCAAAATTGAACAAATTAATACTTAATCAAAATATTCCTTAAAAGTTAACCATTTATAATGAGTAAAGTTTACACCAAAAATTAAACAAAAATATCTGAATATCAGAAAGATTAATTATTTTATATTATCTGCATTTTTATATTGCCAACATTGAAGACACCCGATGTTAAGCAGAATCACTGAAAGTGAAAACCGTCATTTTAAAGCAACACTGATCACTATAATGGTGACTTAAACAGACTTTCTAAAAAATGGTTAACTTTCAATGCATTCATTTGATTAATTATTACTCAATTTTATTGTTAAATTTAATTAATATTATTGCTTGTAATCTGTTTTTTTTTTTTATTAGAGAAAGTGCATTCATTTTTACAGTGTTGGAAAGACTCACCCAAAAGTTTGCTGTTGAGTGAGTGGGTTTGTCTAGAAATAAAAAGTGACTACTGTTGAATGATAAAAGTGAGGATCTTCCAGTAGACTTGCTCTGTTTGAAACAGAGAGAGATGTCATCGGAGTTGGGAGAGTCTTCTGCATTCCGGCATGGGTGGGGCATCCTGAATTAATTCATTTATTTATTGGCTGCGGTGTGCCTGTACTGATCTGTGAGAATTTATTCACAAACTATTCTTCTCTGTTGTGGCGTGCTGTTTCTGGCTTGTGGCCGGCACGAAAAAAATGACATATAACCGAATGCAACCCTCAAATGTCACTGGAAATATTTCTTCTTAATCCCTTGAATCTTTGTTGTTTGACTGTCACCATCTGCTCGCTCAATAAACTTTTCTTTTACTTGTATTTTCAGTTTTAGCACATACTGGCACACTTTCCCAATCCATTGAATTACTTAGCATAGGCATTTAGGGAAACCACGGGAGATTTATTGTTTAACTAATCGGAATTTTGAATTTGTCCAAATATGGTTATCAATATATGACTAATAATTTAATACGAACGGCTCTGTTTGGTGTCAGGTTGCCAAAACGGTCAAACAGCGCTCGTCAATTTCAAAAATAGCCGTTATCATCACTATAAAAAATGATTTATAATCACAACATTTTTTCTTTCGTCAAATCAACTTAGATAATTTATGTGGTTCAGATAACATAATATTTTGAGTTTCTGATGATTAAATCAATCTCCTTCATTGTATTAACTCAATTTTTCCTTTTCAATGAACTTAACATTTTAAGGCAACCAGGTTACTTATTTTTTTAAGTTAAACCAATATTTTTTTTACAGTGTAGTAATCACAACATTTTTTCTTTTGTCAAATCAACTTACATAATTTATTTAGTTCAGATAACATAATATTTTGAGTTTCTGATAATTAAATCATTCTCCTTCATTGTATTAACTCAATTTTTCCATTTCAATGAACTTAAAATTTTAAGGCAACCAGGTTACTTATTTTTTTAAGTTGAACCAACAATTTTTTTTGCAGTGTACATGACTCATGTCATGTATTTTGAAATTGACAACAAATTAAGCCCTTTTCGGCATATTAGACAGTGTACAATTTAGATTGAATGTGTGCGAATTTTAAAATAGAAATATTTGGAAGTAGTTCAAATGTTCAAAATTACTATTTTAACTATTTTCTCAGATTCATTCTAGGTTTTAGTAGTATTTGCAGACCTTCATCTGAAAACTGAACCATTTGAAAACAGACAAAACTACAATTGCAATTAAATGAGCTGGTGCATGCTGGGAGTTAATCCGAGTTATATACAGGTGAGCAACTTTCTCTCTCTACCTTCTGACAAACATATAGGGTACTTTGCATTTGATAGAAATTCCAAAGTACGTTCTGAGATAAGATTCCTTTCTTTTAAGGTCATTGTCTGTTGAGAGAGAGAGAGAGAGAGAGAGAGAGAGAGAAGGACAGAGAGAGGGATGAGATTAGGATAGGGGCGTCCCATACCTCATTCCCGTACGCGCTCATGAGCGAGACGATGAGAGTGTTAATCGCTGTTCTGCCAGCATATGCTTGGCTTCGCTACATTACATTACATGATAAAACACGGCTGGCCATTGTAGATATATAAACACACACAAACACACACTTACACATTGAATTGTCCTGATACTCCACCTCTCCCTCCTCCACAACACATTCCAATGATGTCATCAGTGTAAGTGTGTCGTCACATGGGTAAATGTGCACCAGGGTGTGTTTGTTTGTGTAAATTTGTGTTCGGGTTTGTAATCATTGCCTGTGATTTTGTCAATAATCAGAAGCTAGACAGAGAGAACAAAGTGCATTTGGCCCTTCGGCCTTCACCTTGACCCTTACAGGCCCTGATAGACAGATGGTGAAATTCATTTTTCACTTTCCCGCCAGAACGACCCCCCTCAGCCTGACTGAGTGGCAAAAGATGACTGGATTTAATAGGGGAAACTGCGAAAATGCGACTAAAACGAACAATTTGATCAATTTAAACTAAATGTTGGACTCAATATAGTGTTCCTTACAACTCCATGGATATTGACATGCAGCCAGGAATCGTGTCGCCTGACATTTATGTTTGCCTGATTTCGACACCGGGGAAATAAAAGCAATATAGACCTAAACATAAAGCAAATTTGACTGTGAACGCTTTATATAAATACAATATAGGTCTAAATCCGGGTGATCACTTGTATCAGCGTTATATATAGCCTATATATATATCATCATATTGTCCAGCCATAAAACTTTATAGTGTTTTTGGTCAGTGTTTATTAAAAAAACATCCAATAATGCAGAATATGCAATGATAAATATATAATTGATGAGTTGTTAATATATAAACCAATACATAATATATGGGTGTGGTTTTACAGCTAAATTCAGCATATTGACACAAAATGATCCACCTTTCGCAGACTGGAGTCCAGTTGTGAATCGCAGCGATCCATTTGCTCCTCTTTCTATAGCAGTCTGTAAAAATATACCTCGTCAAATCTAGTTGTACAGTCAATCGCAAAGCCCTTTCCCACTTTATATGTGTTGTGTTTGTTTTTCCCGGCATTCACACTAATAACAAATACAGCCGCTCAGTCTTTTTTGCCACTCACTGTGAGGAACTGCAGGCCGACGGTGACGTCACGCGCATCCCTCTATATGGACTAGAATCTCTGAGGAATGTTTCCAGCATCTTGTTGAATCAATGCTATTAACAATTAAAGGATTAGTTCACCCAAAAATGAAAATTCTGTCAGTATTTACTCACCCTCATGTTGTTCCAACCCCGTAAGACCTTCGTTCATCTTCGCAACACAAATTAAGATATTTAAGATATTAAGATCGCTCCTGCATATTAGTCCATAGGCTTCTTGAGGGATTGACTTGCTGTCCTTGAAAAGTCATTAAAGACATCGTTAAAATAGTCCAAGTGACTACAAGGGCTCAATCTTAACTTCATCAAACAACGAGAACACTTTTGTGCGCAAAAAAACAATGAAAATAACGACTTTATTTCAACTATTGGTTTATTTCCCCCTCTGCGCGAGTCAGGTTACTAGTTTAATAGCGTAAACTTCTGTTATTGTACGTCACACGCATCACACACATGACCAGCGTCGGCCAATAGTGAGCCTTCGTGTGACGTAGCTTTATGCAATCACACTACGTTAACTGACTACAGGCCCATGGAGAAGGAAGTGAATAGTTGAAATAAAGTCGTTATTTTTGTTTGTTTTTGCACACAAAATGTATTCTCGTCATTTGATAAAGTTAAAATTGAGCCGCTGTAGTCACTTGGACTATTTTAACGATGTCTTTAATGACTTTTCGAGGCCATCAAGTGTCATTCCCTCAAGAAGCCTATGGACTAGTATGCAGGAGCGATCTTAATATCTTAAATATCTTAATTTGTGTTGCGAAGATGAACGAAGGTCTTACGGGGTTGGAACAACATGAGGGTGAGTAAATACTGACAGAATTTTCACTTTTTGGGTGAACTAACCCTTTAAGGCAGTTTTGAAGGCAAAAAGAGGTCCCATCCGGTACTAAGAAGGTGTACCTAATAAAGTGTCTGGTGAGTGTATTTTTAATATATATGCCTCACTATTCCCCTGTAATCACGGCAATCAGATATGTAACAGAGCTGAAACGGTGTTGAAAACACACGCTCGCACTGTAATCACATATTCTTATCTCAACAGCCTCTACTGATGTGATCAACATTCTCAACACTCAGATAATATGGAAATAAATCTGCTCATTTCATCATATAGCATTGCTGTGAAAACGATTAAACTACTGTTAAACTGTCTCACTGTTTATCCTTCTGATAAGAACTCCAGTCAGGTGCCTTTTCTTGTAATTACCTGTCGTTTTTATAGTGATACGAGCTGTCATTCTAACACTCAATACATGACGATATAATCTAAAACTGTGTGCTCGGGCTGATATGCAGCCGTTTAGTCTAACCTTGTTGATTGCACAACCTCTACTTCTCGTTCTTCGGTGTTTGTGCGTGTGGCACGCGGCTGCAAAAGCCTAAGCTGTCAGTTTGTGCTCATAAACGCTAATCCTGCAATTAGCCGTTATCTAGTGGTCTTGTTTATCAGCGGTGGAGGCAGGAGGAGCATAAAGCATGGGCCGGCCCCGGGGGCGAGGAGGGTCGCAAAACGAGACGGATGGTTTTTCAGAAGAAGAGGAAGATTAGAACTAACAGGAAGAGCGCTCTCCTCTGTTCATGTAAACGTGTCTGGGTGACTGGACGGCTGAAATAAATAAATCGGCCTTGAGGGAGATGTCCGAGCAGCGGTGGAATTTTTCCCCCCCAAAAAAGAAAAAGTTCCGTAACACACACGCATACACACACAAACCCATGAGAATCCAAACAGGAACACCTGTGATTCCCTCCACCACATCCATGATCCGTCTCCATGACGACCATCCATATTGTGTGTAAACAGTTTACAGAAGACAACAGGACTGAACGAGGGAAGATAAAGAGAATTCACTTGTCTGAGGCAATCTATTGTTATTCTACCCATTCGTCCATTCATGCATCCATCCATATTGAACTTATTCCACCTTTGATGATCTTTACACAATTATTGAATCGAACTGAATCAACACTGAACTGATTTCAACTGTTTAATGACTGTTTACTATTGCCTTTTTAGAGCTGCTGGTAACACTTTACAATACGGGTGCACTAATATCCATTAATTCATGCTTAACTAATGCACAGATAATCATGAGTTAATGCATAACTAATGAAGAACTAAACCATTAATTAATGATTACTGCATCAACAACTAATAAAGAGTCTATATGATTAATAGATTAAGTAATATATGAATTGCTATTAATTCAATGTGTCATTGTGTATTAATTCCTTAATAACATATTTTATTAACTAATAGTGTAAATTAATGTGTTAATTACGACAATTAGTCAAAGCTGTGCACTTCAACTTCCAGTTGTCTGCTTTAATTAATCATTAGCTAATGATTTGCAAATGTATCATTATGTTATGACTTTACTTGATGGGGCACATCATTATTAACTAGTCATTTAGTAATTGTAGTAATTTGCACATGAATTTGCACTAACAATGAAGTAATTAATCATGTATTAATGCATATTAGTGTACCTGTCATATTATCTGTAGGTTGAAATACAAGGCTTTGGCTCATTCTGGTAATTAACATATTAATTAACACTATTAGTTAAAAAATTAGTTATTATGGAATTAATCCACAATTACATATTTAATACAAAACAATTCATGTATGAACTAATACATTAACCTTACAGACTCTTAATTAGTTCCTAATGTGGTAATCATTAATGAATAGCTTAGATAATCATTAGTTACACATTAATTCAGTATTAACTGTGCATTAGTTAAGCATGAATTAATGTTTATTATTGCACCCGCATTGTAAAGTGTTACCGAGCTTCTTTACAGCAGAATTGAATTCTGTTTGCATCATTGAATCATTATTTACCTGTTTATCACTGTAAAGGCCCTTGCCCATTGAGTCCGAAATTCGCGTCCGAAATTTTCGCACGTTTGAAAATAAATACGACCTCATGTTATGTCAATCATGCCTGCACACTGCTTCCGAAACTTTCATCCATCATAAAAAATTGAATCGATTTTCTACGATTTTCGCATCCGTAGTAAACAGTTTAAATAGTGTTTTGACAATTCCGAGCCACTGAATCACGAATACGAAAAAAAAAAACGCATACGAAAATTTCGGACTCCTTCCTTTGCAATGGCCTTAAAGCTGCTTTGAAACAATCTGTATTGTTCATAAAGATAGTGAAGTTCCAGCCCGTTCTCATCCCAAGACATCATCTAACTGAGGCTTTTGACCATACGTTAACATTCGACGTTTTAGGGTACCCTTTAACGTCAGTTAGATGATGCTATCTAATCCTAACCCTACCCCAGACCTAAACCTACCAACGTCATCAAGCTGACGGTAAAGGTAAAGCTTCAGTTGGATGACGCCCTAGGATCGTCATCTAACTGACGTTAAAACGTTGGAAATTGACGTATGGTCAAAAGCCTCAGTTAGATGACGTCTTGGGATGAGAATATGTTGTAAGTTCACAACGTAACCCTAATCTAATCGTTCAATTAACTGGCGGAGCAATAAAGCAGCCGCTCGCGTCCCTCCACCTCCCCAACTCTGCCAACACACTTTAGGCATCTTGTAACCATACTCCTCATCCGAGCATTAGTAGTCCCACTGAGGGGTTTATCTAAGGGTGCTTGCCCACCTGGATCGATTTGTTTTGTTCCGGAACAGATCCGAAACAGATCCGATACTTTGTTCAGAATCAATTTATTACGTCACTCTGTTCACACCACACTGTTGTAAAGTGGTCCAAATCGTACCTCCTTCCAGGGCTTTCCTTACGTCATTACGTCACTACCTTATGCGTGCAGGTCACGCATTCCATTGTGGGACATCACCATGACAACAGTAGCCTAACACAAAATGAATCGCGGGTTGACTTGGTGCTATTAAGAGGTGAAAAAGCGAGCAGTGCCGACCAAATGTGAAAAAACTCCGTCAGCATTACATAAAGGTACGAGACCACCTTGCCAAAAGTGGAGGTGCTTGTTCCAGTTCGTGGGTCGGTTGTGTTCTCACCGGAATCAAGCCGAGACCACCTCTTCTAGGCGGTTTCGGCTCATTGTTTTGTTCCGATTTAGAGTGCGATTGATGTGTTCACATATGACCAAACGAACCGGGCCAAAAGGGAAACGCCCCTTTGTTTCGGAACAACGTCTCCAATTGATCCAGGTGTGAAGCTGCTTCCTTGAGCCCCTCCATTGCGTACAGCAAGCCAAATACGCTTAACCTTATTAGCTCAAAGATTATATGGGCAAAGGAACTCATGAAATATTAATAATAATCAGAACGAACAATTATTCTGCCAGTTAAGTTAATTTATTGGCAATTTATGCTGGCGAATGCACACCATTCTGTATAATATGTGGGTACGAGCTCATCCAATCAGAATTCAGAGCTGTGCTAATGATATTGTAAATAACACAACAGTGTGCAACAGAATCTCACTTTCCTTCTGTAAGCTGGGATATGTTATGATAACTCTATAGAGACTGTAGACTCTCTTGCTGAAAAGTGTAAATCATCAGTCTCTCTTTTGTCCTCATGGGTGGCCTCTGGATTTAATGCACATTGCCAGAATCTGCCATTGGATATCGGATGGATATAGATTGCTCTCTAAACACATGGAAATTCAGCATAGTTTGGACATAGTTTCCAAAAGAAAGTTGGGTAGAACTCGTTATAGAAGTAAGAAATACTAAAAATCAACTGGCGATTGAAGTTTTCTTGGAAACTGTGTCCTTGTTCATGCAGGCGTGCCAGAGAGCCGATGGAATATGAAACACTGCAGCGTTTCAGTCTCAGATCTCCAATGCTGAATCCCATTGAAAGGATGTCAGTCTAATCCAATATCACTGGGATCAGGCGGCTTGTGAAAAACATCTCAAGTCGAGAAGATGATGTTTCATCTTCACAGATGGGGGGATAAAACACGAACAACCGAGATAAAAATGACAGAAGGCAGATCGAGGGGAATGACAGAGAGGGAGAGAGAGAAACAGCAGGTCGTAATTCACAGCGGAGCAGGACAGAGGGGTCCACATTGCTGGATGTGTTATTTATGTCTGGTGTGGAGGCAGGGCCTTGATCCGGGCCAGATGTGGACGGGTTATAGAGGAAAAAGGCCTGCAGGTGTTCAGATGCACATTCACAACACCTGTGCCCAGCCGACCTCCATGCATCCACAGGTCACATACGGGGCCTCCGAAAGGTCAAGATGAGAGCCTGTCCCATGCAAGACACACGGACCACAGTCCTAAAACAGGTGCCTGTGTGTTAAAGTAACACAATGTAGTTTTTCAACCTTCATAATATATTTCCAAGACCCTTGTGATGGTGCATCGACTTACATTAGGTTAAGTGACACGTTTGCCATAGCCTGGCGTGGTCTGTATCGCTTTTACTGGCACTATGTAACTTCGGATTTCGGGTTGTAACCGGAGCACAAAAAGAACTACAAAATTCGAATGCTTTATGGCATATGTCACATCCCCCACCTCTTTCCTCAAATTGTCTGTGGCCATTGCAGACATCTCCCAAGGGAGTCTCCCGCATATTGATAGCATCTCCCTGATGCCTGCAAATTAGTTCTCCCCGAATCTAGATCGCGCATGCGAGACAGAACTTGCGAGTGTGCCTCACGAAAGCTAGTCAACCCTGATCCACCGCCACCTCCCCCGGTCAACAATCCAGTCACCAAGATATCCCTCCCTGAAATGACTTCTTGCAGGTTGGGATGTCTGCCATTGTTGATTCCAAAGTTGTTGCTGGGATAATCAGTGCGACAGTAGGCTGCGGTAGGCTAAATTATTTACAACAGCGGAAATGGACAATTCCACTTCCAACCTGTAGGGCGACCGCAGAGGAAAAGTTCCTTGGTGTTGCTTTAAAGTCCAGTTCTTAGTTTTTAAAGCATTCTGGAATAACAAGTTTTCTTTCGACAGATTAAAATTCCCAGCAAGCAATTTTGCGTTTAAAAGACGTCTAATAGCCATCCAAACACAACCCTGATGTTTAAGCAAAAACAAGGCAAAATTTAGGCTGTCAGTGACGTCTAAACCATCGCCCAAGTCTATTGTCATCAATTAGATAACAAAGAAATGACAAGAGTGAAGAAATGAAACTAAACACCTGTTTACTTTGCTTACAGGATGGAATATCAAACATCCCGCAAATTAAAACGACAGGTAACCAAATTCAAGGTAATTTTGGCTAGAAGTGGGTTACTCAAAGGTGGAGTATATCGGATCTATAGTTACGTAACTTAGGTGAAAGGATGGCTATTGCTTGCTGGGTTGCATCACAGATGCTGCACAACAGAGCAAACTCATCATCTGTCAGAAGACCAAGGGACTCGCGTAAGTCCATTATTTTGAGGTCTTGCATCACTCGGGTTCATTTCGTGACAATGATCGGCTGACTGTACATTCTCTAAATTGTATGTGCAATTGCCTACGTTGTTACACAACATATCTGCAAAATGTAGAACCTCCCCCAAATGTTTTCATGGCCCTGATCACAAGTGGACAATGCTAAATACATGTTTAAACAGGGTCTAAGAGGCTGTTTACACGACACCGTTTTCAACTAAAAACATAAATCTTTCTGTTTTGGCCATTCGGCATTTTTGGAGCCTGAAAACACACTTTTGAAAATGGGTATCAAAGTGCAAGTTTCTGAAAACTGTCTCTGTGTAAACAACAAAATGCTAATCTCTGAAGACGATAATGTCTACTCTCCGTCTACTGACCTCATGCGTGAACATTATGGGAAGCATTCTTAGCCAGACGGGATCGGCTGAAGACCCAACATGACATCATGACTTTTGCATAAACGTACTCGCCACTTTCAATTCAAGTGGCGTGTTATCTATACGCATTTTGAGCTAAACGCTTTTATGCGTGTATGTCTACACCGTTAAATGTCCAAGTGATTCCGCGTGTATGTACACGCCGTTAAATGTCTGAGCAAAATGAAGAAAAATGTACATCTACATCTGGGGAGCGATATTTTTTTACTAGGATGGTAGGGGAACACTCATAAATGGTATTAACCCCAGTGATGGGTAGGTTTAGGGACAGGTTGGGGTAGTTCATGTATTTATATATACAGTAATGTGACGTTAAGTCAACGGCGTTCACAAACACGCTGAAATGCGATTATGCGTGTTGATAGCACGCCAAAAATGGAAATACGAATTGGAGTGTCATACATCAGTCTGGAAGACCGTTTTGTTTGAAGATGAAAAACATACCAATCACAATGTTCTCTCACCATTCCTGATCAGAAAGCAGATCAGAAATTAAAGCTGCTGCTCTTTACGCGTTCATAAGTAAATTGCGCTAGCTTATTTTGTCCATTAGATCGAAAGATCTGAAAGAGCCCATTCATTTACCCGCTCATAGACCCTCCCCTAGAAGAAATCAGGACAGAAGTGGTTGAAAGTGGACAAAAGAGACAGTGTGTCCCCCTCGTTTACTTGTGATCCTTAGTTATTGTGCAAATTATTGTACTTTGTTTTTTGCTCTCCTAATTTGGTAAGTATGAAAAGAAAGCAACCGTGGATTGACATGACAGTAATATGTTGCCTGTGGCTTATAGTGTTTATTATTTACAAATATTTGATCGATTGACCAATCAGACTCAAGTATTCCAGAGAGCGCATGATTTACATGGAAGGGATGCAGTGTTTCTTTTCCGTCAACCACCCACAATCCAGTTCAAGTAGACACTTTAAAAGAGCAGAAATAGCAATTTATTGGAATTAAGCCGTTACATAATTTGCAAAATTAGGTGCTAAAATAAACACAGACAGCATTCCTCCCTCCAAATCTAGAGTCTCATTCGACTGGATGAATATGAGTGTACGTGTGTATGCGTATCTGTATATGTCTTCAGTTCCTTATCTAGACCGGGTGTTTATTCAGATTCAGACTCACTGATAGGATCAGTAAATACGCTGGTCGAGAGAGAGACGTGTCCTGGGACCCTGCCAGCCCATCCCTTTACCTCTCCATCTTCCCTTATTTTGTCTCCTTCCCATCTCCCCCTTAATCATCCTCCGGAGTGCAGACAGATCCAGTCCCTAATCACGAATCCCGCCGCTCTTCCTCTTCTCCCCACCCGAGAGTGATTTGACAGCTCAGAACAGACAATGTCAGGTCGACCCTACTTAATTTGGGATGGAGACGGAAGTGCCGGTGTCCCACGGTGACTCTACTGTGAGCCGGCCTGATCATGACTCACACGCTTTGGCTGATGAAGGTCGGTGACCCCAATTTGCGAGAGGGGGCAGAGATGGGCGGTCACGTCTACGTCAGCGGCGCGACTAACGGGTGGATGTCCTTGTCCTGACTGACGTAAATCAAGCACTGGAGAAAACCGTCTCAGACGAAGGGAACAAACGGTAAAAGAAGAGAGAAGGAACAGTGTGTGTTCTTTGAGTCGTATAAGTCGAGATCTATTGTAAAAGCCACTGAATCAAAAGTCCACTTGTTTTAGAAGTAGTTTTGTATGTTGGTTTCTAATTCAAGACCTTTGAAATTAGAATATGTTTTTTCCCAAAGTAAGATTCCAGTATTATCATAGTTTTGCCATTTAGCGGTTGAACACACATTCTAGTTTTGGTATTCCAGCTATGAACATTTTTTTAAACCAGTTCAATTCTCATTTTCCCAGTATTGATACACCAATACCAGCTGAGATTTCTCCCTCTCTTCCGTTCTGCGAGTGAGTTGATACACACTGCACTGTGTATTTTAAAGGGGGGGTTGACTGCGATTTGACTTTTTTGATATGAAATAGTGTGTAATGTTGCTGTTGGTGCATGAACAGTATCTGCACAGTTGCAGCGCTGAAAGTTTAGAGTAAGCAGAGATATCGTCTTTTAAAAATCAGGAAGTATATTGCCAACAAAAACGAGTCGATTGGGACTACAGCTGGGTTTTAGACGTCACTGACCCATACATTTGCATCAACCCTCCCTCCGGAAAATGCAAAAAAGGCATGGCCATATTTCTGCGGCTCGTCGAGTGTGTTGTGTTCACCCGGCTGTCCCGTCTTTGTTCGGGCGGATGCTATACTTCCTCAACAATGGATACAATTTATGTTTGATTATGTTCCTGAAAATGACAATCGTAATCTAGGTCTCTGTGCTGCGCATTTACAGAAGACATCTTCCAAAATCTCCACGAGTTCAACACCGGATTCAACAAGAAACTGTTACTAAAACATGAAGCAGTTCCGACTTTAAAACCAGAGGCAGCAGTTGTTGGGCCACAACCTGTAAGTAGGCTAAGACTAATGTATTTGCATGTATAATTCCATGTATAATTTAATTTTTTTCAAATACCAGCGCTGGCTTTATAGCCACTAGGCTATCAGTTATGCTATTTTGTTTCTACGACAAACGTGTACGACCTGCATTTTGTATAAGTACTAATGTTTTAAACGTATATATGCTTTATGACGTTATTTTCGATTTGATCAAGAACGTAAACTTGCCAACGCTGTTTGTGTTTAACATTAGAAGCCAGTCAGATGCTATTGTTTCCAGTCAGATGCTATTGTGTAAAACAAACGTGTATAAAGTCAAAAAACGTAGCAAATTATCATTCAGAAACGTTTAGTAAGAGCCGTGTGTGTGTGAGGTTTGCTTGACTCGATTCATCGCCGCTTTCTCGGTCTGATTCTGCCTCAAACTGATTCTGCAGTTCGACACTATTATTTACATCTGGACCAGAGCTCATGACATGCACGTTTCGTGCATTCCAAGGTAATGAGCGTTAACCTTCCAGACAACGTGAGCGACAGATTGGCCAATCACAACACACCGGCCCAAACTAACCAATCTGAGCCCACTACGTGTTTCTGAGGGAGTGTTTTCATAGACTCATGAAGTCATACAGTCGTTCAAGGACAGAGGAGAACGCGGCTGACAATAAAGGTGAAGTTTTTGAAAAATACGATTTAAAAAAAAAGAAAAAACACGAATACATGTTATATTGCACCCCATAAACACAAACATGCAAAGAAAAAAAGCAGTCAACCCCCCTTTAATGAGTCTGATGCGCTGCGTATTTCAGAGTGAAGTGCGTCACTGAGTTCATTTACACATGATCCATGTTTTCAGCATCTCAGAGTGGCTCGCTTCACTTGTTATATGTATATATCATTATTGTTTTACCAACTTCTAACGTCCCCTGTCTCTTGCAGCGTCTCTTCTCTGATGATGTGGGCGGGGCAACCTGTCACTCACACGAGATCCACCAATAGCAAACCACAACAATCCAATCATTCCCTCACGGACAAATCAAGCCCCGCCCTACATTTGTTCTTGTTCTACAAGCGCTTGACTCGGATATAAGAGTGATTAGAAGACTTTGTCTATAAATTGACATCAACCAAGCCATAGAAATACTCACTATGAGTGAAAAGGGCCTCAGTCTCACTTACTGTTATCATATCTGCTATTGTTCCACCCAGTAAAGATTGTGGTCATGAAAAAAAGGATGAATGTTGGAGAAAGAGCGAGGAAGGGGAGGATGAGAGCAATGTAACAGGTTAGAGGACATGCGATGGGGGAATGGATTGTAATGAATGTAAAAATATGCACAGAAACTGTCAGCAGAATCTGTGCCAGAAAGAAAGAAGGACTCCTATAACATTTTTTATTTCATATTTGGCACAGGCCCACTTGTTCATTTGCAGTTGTTATTTATTACACTCCCTCATGCCATTTAAAACCTATATTACCACAAAACATCATGAGAGTCAATGGTGACAGATTATTTTTTGTTGCATCAGCTATGCGTTATATCTCTTTAGTCATTAAAATCTGTTCTCTCTGCAAACATACATTACTTTGAGATATATGATTGACCTTAGAAGCAGTTTTCATAAAGAAAACACACACACACACACACACACACACACTGTTCCTTTGTGTAGCCTGTCCACAACATTCCTAAAGTGATTCAATGTAACTACTTGAATAAATTGAGGGAGATTAATAACGTGTTTTGACAGAAAGCCCTTAAACTGCCTCTCACCAGAGAAGAATGCCGTTCAGCATCAAAATGAAAATAACTCTGGCATGGCAGGGTCCCAATTTTAGGACTTGGACCAACAACAAATGTACTGGCTTCCAACAGGAAACCACTCAATAGATATTGCTTGTCTACTTCCTGTTTTTGTCTAATTAGAGAATTATTATAGCAAATTCTTAACAGTTCTCATTGTCTGCCTGTCAGGCCTAATACTTTCAACATGAAACCCCCTAAAACCTGATCAATGAGGTCACTAAACACACACACACTGATGCTTTTGCCTAAGTCATTCTCCATAACTCACACTAGACGCTTGCATCAGTCATGATTGGATGCAAGATGAACAATGCAAAGCACGGGTGATATCGAAAAGGATGAATTTCAGATTTTTAAAAATATTTTCCATTAATTCTATTACTTTTTTCTTGTTATGTTTAGTGTGTTTTACTTATTTTTGTACATCAAGTTAAACTAAATGAGAAATGCTGTCTTGGCAACTATTTGCCACATCTTTAGCCTGTTTTGTAAATGAAATGGAAATAGAAATGGTTCTAATTAGAACCAGAAATGGTTCCATCCCCCGCTTCAAATATGGACCATTTTTTTTGGTAAAAAGTTCTATTGGCCCACTATATAGAACCCAGAGGAACCCTTTTTTAAGAGTGTATAGAACCTTTTAGGGGTTCCAAATACGTAGCGCTGATAGAACCTTTTAATGTTTTATATAGAACCTTTTCTTCTAAGAGTGCATTTCAGTTCTCGCAGACTAAAGAGATACTGACTCCATAGCCAGCTATCATGTTCCCATCGGATAACGCGTGGGAGAATGGTCAAGTGAGCTTCCCCATCAGAGAGAGTTTAATGTCATCTAAAGCAGCGCGGTCTCTCATTAGCACAATCTTCCTGTGTTTAATCCCAGAGGGGTGTGGGGAGAGACCCTCCATTTTGATTCAGATAAAAGCAGCTATCTCTCATCTCTTTATAATTAGGATCCGCTCTTGTGTCCAGTTCTTCCTGGCTAGACAGAGGCCGTGTGTCCCACCCAATCTCCACCTGTTTTGCCCAGCCGATGTGGCACAACAGCAGCGTGTCAGAGAGGAACATTTTGGAGTTTGCTAAGAGGAGCGTCTCTATTGCAATTGTTCGGATTTAGGCGCTGGCAGAGTTTCGAACAAACTCCTAATAATAATATTTAGTATGCATAGCACATTGTTTGTCTTCATCGTCATTTATGCTACTTTTACACATGTTATTTATGTGGAAATTTGAATGTTTTACTCAGACTTTGTACCTTGTATTCAATGGAATTTAAAAATTGTATTCCATTGAAAAATTAAAAAATGAATGAATGATGATGAAATGTGACATTATTATTTCGTTAATAATGAATTCGGGTTTCTGGAGTCCGAGACGGTGCGGGCCGCATTAACTCCTGCAGAGTCACAATCACTGGAGCAGCTCCAAAATTCTTTGAAAGCAAGTTAAACAAACCTCGAGTCGGCAGGGTCGAGGGTGACTCAGACCGACTCTGGCCTTCAAAACACACACACACACAAAAACCTCAGTCCGGCCCAGGTCAAAGGTTGTTCAGACCAACTCTGGCCTTCAAAACACACACACACACACACAAACCTCAGGCTGGCCTGGTCAAGGGTGACTCAGACCGACTCTGGCCTTCACAACACACATACACACACCTCAGTCCAGCCCGGGTCAAGGGTGACTCAGGCTGACTCTGGCCTACACACACACACACACACCTCAGGCCGGTTGGCTCGAGGGGGACTCAGACCGACCCTGGCCTACACACAAACACACACACACCTCAGACCGACTCTGGCCTACACACAAACACACACACACCTCAGGCCGGCCGGGCAGAGGGGGACTCAGACCGACTCTGGCCTTCACAATGGGCACATAAACATCCCTAAGAGATGGAGCCAACCACTTACACATTACACACAGGCCGAGCAGAAGTGTAAAATGCTTCTATAAAATGCATTTATATTCATTCATCAGTTCATATGATGTCATGACTGCAGCTGCCTGTGAATCACAGTGATGTTCAGATAATCTCAGAGGAAACGCTGGACTCCACTCGAACACAGAAATAGATGGATCGCTAACAATGCCGGGTGATAACGGAGAGTCGCGGGATGATGGACGATGGCGGGTTTCACATCGATCATGTGATCCCACTGAACACGTACATCGAGCTGTTACGCGCACACGTGACCTGAACGATTGTGTCCGTCCATTCAGCCGGCTGGTTTTACAGAGATGGTTCAGAGAGGGGCCGCTGGGTCTGTGATGTATTTTTGTAAGTTATCACAGACATGTTCCAGGAAGAGAGAGAGGGCTGCAAACAGGACGAACTGGAATGTGTTTCCTGCAGGCCAACGGCGCTGGACAGGGCAGATTTCTTATACCATCTCTGACACACACACACACACACACACACACACACAATCCTCGCTCCCTAAACCTCCAGCTCTCGGTCTAACACACTATCTCTCACACACACACACACACACACACACACACGTGCATGCACACTCTAAAAAATGCTGGGTTGTTTTAACCCAATTGTGGGTCAAATATCAAACTCAAACATTGGGGTAAAAATTGGGTTCAAATTAAAAAATATATAACCCAATGGCTGGGTTTGTCCATATTTGACCCAAAGTTGGGTTGAAACAACCCAGCATTTTTAAGCTAAACTAAAACTTGCATTCCAAACAATGCTGGGTTGTTTTAACCCAGAATTGGGTAAAATATGGATAAACCCAAATGTTGGGATAAAAATGTCATTTTAAAATTTTAACCCAACTTCAACTTTGACTGTACATTTTTTTAATTACATTTTTAATCCAAATTTGGGTTTGTCCATATTTGACCCAAACTTGGGTTGAAATAACCCAGCATTTTTAAGAGCGTGGACTCCTCTCTTATTCGGCATTTCCATATCCGTACGTTTGGATGCTAAACTATTTTGTATTATGTAAACTAGGCTTTATAAACTAAATCAATTTAAAGATAAACTAAAACTTGCACTCTAAACAATGCTGGGTTGTTTTAACCCAGAATTGGGTCAAATATGGACAAATCCAAATGTTGGGTTAAAAATGGAATTTAAAATGTTAACCCAACTTCAACTTTGACTTTCAACTGTACATTTTTTTAAATTACATTTACAACCCAAATTTGGGTTTGTCCATATTTGACCCAAACTTGGGTTGAAATAACCCAGCATTTTTTAGAGTGTAAAGCTAAACTAAAACTTGCATTCCAAACAATGCTGGGTTGTTTTAACCCAGAATTGGGTAAAATATGGATAAACCCAAATGTTGGGTTAAAAATGTAATTTAAAATTTTAACCCAACTTCAACTTTGACTTTCAACTGTACATTTTTTTAATTACATTTACAGTATAACCCAAATT
This sequence comes from Pimephales promelas, assembly GCF_988280905.1. Classification (NCBI taxonomy): domain Eukaryota; kingdom Metazoa; phylum Chordata; class Actinopteri; order Cypriniformes; family Leuciscidae; genus Pimephales; species Pimephales promelas. The sequence continues at coordinate 2,155,566 of NC_142778.1, forward strand.
TGGGTTTGTCCATATTTGACCCAAACTTGGGTTGAAATAACCCAGCATTTTTTAGAGTGGCATGGACTCCTCTCTTATTCGATATTTCCATATCCGTACATTTGGATGCTAAACTATTTTGTATTATGTAAACAAGGCTTTATACACACACACACACTCTCTCTCTCTCTCTCTCTCACACACACACATTTTGTGTTTTCATGTTTTATGGGGACTTCCACAGCAATAAGGATTTTTATACTGTACGGTATAGTTCTCTCCCCTTACACTAACTCTACCCATAACAGAAAACTTTCTGCATTTTTACATTTTCAAAAAATACTTCAAAGAGTTTTTATAAGCTGATTTCCTCATGGGGACCAAAGAAATGTACTATTTACTGCCATCTTTGTGGGCACATTTTGTCCCCATGATGTAGGGTTTACCACGACACACACACACACACACTCGACAAACAGCAGTCCAACACAGTCATTTATTTGGGTCCAAAAAGTTTTTTTAAGGGCGCACGAGTTTGTCCGTCGCGATTCTTCTAATGGAACGAGGAGAATCAATGACATTCAATCTTCTTAAAAGGTATGAGGTTATTTACCAAAGCCAGTTTTATTAGAATATCATTAGACATTGTTCAAAGACTGTGCCATTGTTGTTCACGTTTCCCTGGCAGAGTCTGGGCCTGATGACTCATCTCTAGTGGACAGACACACTGATCCCGTCCTGTTGTCAGAGCTCCCCGTAATTTAATCAGGAAGCTCACAAGGACGTGCAATGTTAATTTCATATTTCAAACCACGAACCGTATCCGCACTAGTCACTTTGCTCACCTAGTATCCGGCACCAGTAATCATGTTTTGAGATGCGGGTCTGCGACCGCTTACGTTAGAGGTTCATTGCTCGCATTTAATCATCTTTATCCCCTTCTTTACTTTAAATGTTTCATTGGATCAATCAAGGTACAAGTGAAGGACTAATGCAATGAAATAAAGTGCATCATATCGATCTACATTTCTTTGGATTGTTTTCCATTTGCAAAAGCTACTTACTGATTGGACTCTATTAGCATATTTATGTGAGGCATTCACACACACCTAAAGTGATTATGAGCAGAAGCTTTGAATCTTTTTCATACCACAAACCCCCAAAATTGATGATCGGCTTGCAATGTACCCCTAAAATATAAAGACAGGTATATATTTTCATGCATACAATACATCTATAAAATAGTTCTGCTCATAGATGCCATATTTATGTCTCCATAATACTTAATCACATGGCATTTATGGCACACATTTGTCACTCATTTGGATTAATAGCTTAAAAAATAGCATTTTTCAATAAGGTTCATTAATGAAATAACTAACATGAAATAACAATGAGCAATACATTTGTTATAGTATTAATCTTTGTTGATAAAAATACAATTGTTCATTGTTCATGTTAGTTCACAGTGCATAAAGTACTAATAATAAAGTATTAGTAAATAATGCTGAAGTATTGTTCTTTCTTAGTTCATGTTAACTAATGGACCTTCTTGTAAAGTGTTGCCAAAAATATTAAGGAATCTTTGATTATAAAAAAATCTGAATACAATTCTGAACATTGTAAACGTTTATTACAAACAACAGCATGAAAAACAAGTAACCAACGAGAAGGTTCTTTGAACCCATTAAACTTTCGTCATCATCGTCACACAATCACAACACGTGGTCCAGCGCCCTCTGGTGGCTCAGCTCAACCCTCACAGCTCAAACGAGCATGAAATCACATCCTGGCATCGCAGAAGAGCTTCTTTCTGAACACCGAGAGGAGTTTCCAAACCAGACACATGGAAGTTCAGGACGTCGATATCCGAGGCGCCGAACCTCGCGCGCACGCGCACTTTCTCGTGCATGTTAAACTCGACGTGTTTGTCCGTCATCAATAAGAGAGTCCGCAGAAATCTCTCGCGCAGATCTGAGCGCAGTCGCTGCTCCTCTTCATCAACAGCTCCCGATGAAGATGAGGAGGAGAGTGTTGTGGGACAGAGAGCGATGAAGCGCGGGGAGTTCGGGTCGAAGCCTCGGCTATTCGGGTCCGGGCCGCGGGGAAGCCGGAGAACACTGACGGGAGTCTTCATACTGATCTGATTAAACAACACACACATCACGAACTTGCATGTGCTAATGGTGACTTTACTTTAAAGATATAAAGTGGCATCCGTTGCCGCAACTGCTGTTTGTTTACGTACCTTGTTCAGTATGAGCGCTGTAACTGCATATATCCGGTTTTTGTTTTCAAAATAAAAGTCATAAAGCAGGGCAAAAAGAAGTCACTAGACAAGGCGTTATGAAATCAAAACGGAAAGTTCGTATTTTTTTAATGTGGAATATTGCTGTATTTATTATAAATTATATATGCATGCAAGATTGTTTTTCACATGTTTTAAAATAATTATTTTATTGAGTAATGAGTTTGATACAAAAAAAAAAAAATGAAAACTAGGTGCACTCTTCTACCATGAAATCAAAATAGACAATTTTTTTCAACGGAATATTGAGGTATTTATTTTGAATGACTTATCTGTGCACATCATTTTTTTTAATTCGTGTTCCTCTTAATCTTGAATCAGAAAATCTTTCCCTCCCTCTAGTAGCGTCTCTTCTCTGATGATGAGGGCGGGGCAACCTGTCACTCACACGGGATCCACCAATTGCATCCCACAACCACCCAATTAAGTAAATGTGTGTGTGTGTGTGTGTGTGTGTGTGGTTTAAAAAAAAAAATATTATTATTAATATTATTTTTTTTACAGTTCTTGTTCCAGAGATACATCACAATCGGGGCTTTCGCACCGGAAGTATACTTTAATAGTATCCTGACAAAACGTTCATGGTGTCAAAATTTAAACTAAGTAGCCTATGCAAATTGTACTGTTGTGATTCATAATCAGAGATATCTTACATCTTTTTCGGCATTGTGATCATACAAGAAAACTTGGGCAAGACATTTGCCAGTTCACTGTAAAACTAAATATATAAAGACGTTGAGCTTTATTTCAAGGCTGTTTTGCTTGTTTTTCCATTTTTTTTTTTTGAGAAGCAATATGAGAATATTTTTTTCTTTGCAACTTAATTATTTTGCTTGCGAAATATTTTGTCCACAAATGTAAAACTATTAAAGTTACCCCCATTTTTTTTTTCACTTTCAAAATGATATTAAGATCTACATCAAATCTTCACCTCTTGTAACAAAAAGGCTACTGAAACAGTTTTTGTATATTTTTTTCTACGTTTTTTTTTTTTAAATAATATCTTTATTTTTATTATTATTTTGTTTTATGGGTAGAATTATTTGTAATTGATACTTAATTTTTATCTTCTTTCTATGAATTCAAATGTGATGTCAGTCCCTGTACCTCTGGCTCTTTTTCTGGCTTATGGATCTTCACTTCTGTATCTCATTATTGCAGTCAAATAACTTTTTGTGAAAATTGTTCAATATTATACTTTTGGGGAAATATAGAAAAAAATAGATTTATGGTTGCGCTCAGTCTTCCGGAAGACTGAGCAACCATCCGTTTCCTATTTTTGTTATATTTCCATATTTCAGTTTCAATGTTATTTCCTTGTTTCTTGAACATTGAGTGAATAATTTATAATAAAAGTTAATTACAGATTACAATAATTAACCATACTTTATTTATTTACAATACAATAACCAAGACAACCAGACATTTTTACATCTTAAAATGATGCAAAAACAGGCTATAAGGAACTTTTTGGTATTTATTTGTTAATGATATAACAATATTTAGTAATTGAGTCCTATGTATAGATATGAATGCATGTTGAATGCAAGCGCATATGAAAGTGGCGCGTGAAAAAGCTTCCTACAGATGACTCATTTCTAGACTGCACTTTGAATTATTGACCCTGCCCATTTCTCATAACTGGGGGAATCCCAACAAAAGACGAAGTTTGAATGGAAATCGTTTAGTTTCAGTTTTCTGTAACCCATCTCAAGCAATGCACTGACTGGACTGCCTATAGTAAATCCAAATCAAAACTACACCCTTTTCTTCCTGCACTTCCTCTTTTTGTAAATGGTCTTCCTATATTTGTTTTTGTTATCATCATGATTTTGTTAAACGGCCATAAGTTATGTTGTCATGTGCATAATGACGCATCCGACAGTGTGAACTTCCTCAAATATCTTCTGCACCAGAGCCTGACGACTTGATCTCTCTTTACATCCTAAAACAACCGTAAGTGCAAATCTACTCACTGTCGAACATTTTACCAGTTAATTATGCTTTGAATATGATAATATTCAATATATTTAATATATAACGACAATGTTAACTTGCAGTATACTTCAAAAAATCACAAACTATTCAGGCTTTAAAAAAGTTAAAGTGATCCAGGAAAAAATGTGGAACTGATATCAACATTACGCAGACGACACTGTGCATGTCATACAGTTTCTTTCTATCGTGTGAAAATTACTGTTTCAATTGCAATTGCTGTAGTGTGCATGGTGTACGGTGCAGTACTGTAGCCTACAATATTGCATGTGCTTGTTGTAGTTTATACCGAGAAAGGATGGAGAAGAATGGAGGAAACCCACGCCAGCAGCATTATGGGTAAGTCTCAGTTTTGTGTTGCAATGTCCTGTCTATCATACATAAAGGCAGAAGTTAATCATTATAAGGCAAAATAAAGAGTTTAGATTGTGATAGCGGGACCACAAGAAGATACCGACATTACGACAGCAAAAAAAGTCAAAGGAACCAAAATTTACATAAAACTATTTTGAGCTGTATAGTCGTCGCTCAGGATATTGCGGAGCAAAACAGTGGACACATGATAACACTGTGTCATTATGGGACATATTACAACACCAATACAGTGATATACACATTACTGTAACTTGACCTTTTTTTATACTATTACTTGACCTTTGCGAATGTCTTTTTTATTTTTAATATTTCTTTGGAACATGTGAGACTCTTTTCATGATTCATTGATGAATAAAATATTAAACAGCATTTATTCAAAATAGAAATCTTTTCTAACTATAAATGAATGAATGAACGAATGAATGAATACATTATTGAACAACAACAATCCAGACAAAGTGTGCAAAAGGATAAAATCACAAAACACCCCCAAAGGATTGTGGTCCTTAAATAGATATAAATCTTTATTTTTTTATTTTAACACATCCTTTCTGAATAAGTCTTAATTTCTTTCAAAAATAAAGAAAACAAAATACAAACATTTGAATGGTATATTATTGTGACATATCATATATATATATATATATATATATATATATATATATATATATATATATATATATATATATATATATATATATATATGCTGTTATTTTAAACACTTTTTATTAATCAAAAAATCCTAAAAAAAAAAAAAAAGTATCAGAGGTTATAAAAAAAATTAAGCAGGACAATTTTTTCCAACATTGTTATTAAATCTCATGATTTCTGAAGGATTGTGTGACACTGAAGATTGGAGTAATGATGCTGAAAAATCACCTTTGCATCCCAGAAATATTTTATTTTAAAGATATTCAAATAGCAAACCATTATTTTAAATTGTAATAATATTTAACAATATTAAAGTTTTTTTCTGTATTTGTGATCAAATAAATTAACATAAAATAATACATACATAATGAAAAACATTAGAAAACAAAAACAACAACAAGCATTAGATATAGTAATGATCCCAAACTTTTGACCATCGGTACTTCATACATTTTATATATTATATGCAAAAATAAATGATTTGAAAAATATTTAAAATACATAGAAACCAGGTAATGAAAATGCAGGGTTGTTTTAACGCAACTTTGGGTCAAATATGGACAAACCCAGCCATTGGGTTATTTTTTTTTAATTACATTTTCAACCCAACGTTTGGGTTTGTCCATATTTGACCCAAAGTTGGGTTAAAACAACCCAGCATTGTTTAGAGTGCATGCGTCTGTGTATTACATACACACTCTAAAAAATACTGGGTTGTTTCTTCAACCCAATTTTGGGTCAAATATGGACAAACCCAGCAATTGGGTTACATTTTTAAATGACATTTATAACCCAATGTTGGAATTCGTCCATATTTAACCCAAAATTGGGTTGAAACAACCAGTGTAGAGGTTGATGATTCACTTGTTTTCCAGGCTGGTTCCGTCAGCGTTTTGGAAAGCAAAGGAATGAGTCGAACCAAAGCAAAGTAAGCACATGTTCTCAGGAGTGCTCATCTGGACACTCCAACACCACATCCATCTCCTCTTCATCCTCTTCCTCATCTACACCTTCGACGTCAGCGAAACCGTCCGCTTCAGAAAAGCCTCTTCCCTCAGTGCTCTTCTCATGCTCACGCTCATCTCGCAGATATGACGTGTATCTGTGTCACACTGAGAAGGACTTCGATCTAGCACAGAGTTTGGCCGCTTTCCTTGAAGATCCCTGTAAAGGCCTGCGCTGCTTCCTGCAGGACCGGGACTGTCCTCTAGGCGGCGCTGTGTCCACTGAGATCCTGCAGGCCGTGCGGGACAGCCACTGCTGGGTGCTTCTGCTCACCCCACACTTTCTGAAGGACGAGTGGTGCTTATATCAGATGCACCAGGTCCTGTCCGAGGGACCCATGTCCCAGAGGATCATCCCTGCCTTTATAAACATGCCCAGATCCCAGATCCCGCTGGAACTGCGATACGTCTTTACTGTGGATCTGAATGCGAACAAAGAGTCTGGCTACTTTCAAGTGTACACGGCCGTGCTTCGATGTAAGTAGAATATTGTGTTGGTCTATACAAATGAATCGGCGACTCTGTGTTTTTTGGATTATACACTCTAAAAAATGCTGGGTTGTTTTAACCCAATTTTGGGTCAAATATGGACAAACCCGAAATGTTGGGTTAAAAATGTAATGTAAAAATTTAACCCAACGGCTGGGTTAGTCCATATTTGACCCAAAGTTGGGTTAAAACAACCCAGCATTTTTTAGAGTGTATATATATATATATATATATATATATAGGGCCTATATATATATATATATATATATATATATATATATATATATATATTTAAAAATATCTAGGCTTACAGATACGATTTCTGAACTGCATATAAAATTGCCATCCCTTTGGATTACACAGTTTTAACATAATTATATACATAATGCATGTTTGTCAGTCAAACATAAATGAAACAGGTAAGATTTCTGCGATAGTACTCTGCATTTTAAAAACAATAACCACATTTATCATTAATAAACCCAAGTTTGTTTCCAATATATTCAACTGGACATATTTTACCCACTTTCATACTTTTTAATGGAATAAATGCAACAATGAACTGTCACGTTTCTGGTGTGTTAATCACACTACACTCAAGAAAGTGCGGACACAAAAACTTCAATCAAAACATATTGGACAGATATGCCTGGACAGAAAACTGATCAAAAACACTCGAAACATTTACATTTCTTTATTGATAAATTGAAAAAAAAATTGAGCTAAATTAATTAAAAAGATTAATTTTGTTCATATATATTTAAAGCCGCTCTGTGATGTCATCATCCAGCTCAGTTCTAACGGCGTCAATGCAGGCATATCAATAATATTGTTGAATATTAAAATACATTTTAAATTAAAGTAATCTATTGTAATGCAACTCATGTGCAAATTATCGAATTATATAATAATGAAATAAAATAATAATTTTATTAACTAAAATATTTACCTGTTCTCCTAACGTGTCATGCTTTTACACTTCGAACCGTACCACAAATTAGTATTTAAAAAAAAAAAAAAATGTTGCACAGTTTGTTTTCCTTCTGACTCCTTTCTCTTCTAGTGGAGAAAGTGTTTTGTTGTGACCAAAATTTTCTCCCATCAGAGATAAAGCCTCATTTCTGTAAACCAGAATGGTAAAGTTTATATTTATATATTTTTTTTTTTTTTTTTTACACAGATTTGAAGGACATGTGTGAGAAGGAAAAGCCCAGCAATGAGTCCAACAGCTGAGAAGACACTACCAACATTCATTGCATTCACCGCAATGACACTATTCTTCACTTCCAAGAAGTGACATGCAAACAAGTATATCCTCCTTTTGTTTTCCATATCATGGGTGTTACCCAAGAAGACTTCATGTAAACATTTGTATTGCATTAAAACTATCTTGTGAAATGAGCTCTAGATGGCAATAGAAAGTCACAATGCATGAGCTCAAGCATAAAATAGTTTCCCTTGCTGTTTTTAGGTCAAAGTCAGATTAGAGAAAGTGCTTATGTAACATACCCAACCAAAAATTATTTTAAAATTATGCTCTCATTCAAACACACCCACACATGCATATGCACAGAAAGAAATGAAACCAGATATAAATGACACGACAGGCATTTATAGCCATGAAGAATCTCATACCTGTATTAAGTATAAGTGTTTACATGCAGATATGATCTTAAGTTAACCACAGAGAGCTCATGTTTGCTTGTCATCTGTGGTTGAAAAAACTGAGGCTTGAAGAAGATGCTTCACTGGCATTTCAATGCTTTCAAAATGAGTTTATGTAAACCAACAGGACACCTCAGAGAACTGCAGCTATGATTAAATGTCCTCATCGACAAATGCACTCAACACAGTTATAAAGTCTGCATTAAATTGGTTGAAAAATCCACAAACAACTGTTTGCATGCTTGTACAAAACTACTTTACTGCGGGTTCACGGATGAAATCGGAGAAGTGCAAGTATGTGCATCTCAGCAAAACCTTGCAGAGAGAATAACCACATACTTAGACAGAGCTGGTTTGTTTGGAGGATTATATACTGTACGATTATGTTGTATTTAAAATTAAGCCCACTTTCATACAATGCTCATTGTGTGTGTGTGTGTGTGTGTGTAGTGTTGTAACATGTGGTCAGTTCAGGAAAGAGCTGTGATGATGTCATCAACACTCTCACATCAGCCTTTTGAGGTCACAGAAAAAGTGATGTTACTCTATAGGCAACATTGCAAATGTTGTGACCAAAAAAAAAAAAAAAAGATCTTTAGGAATTAAAGTATTATTATTTTTTTTGCCTATAGCAATCATTTAATAGATACAGTTTTTGAAGTAGCTTTCTCTCTAGTTTCATACTAACTTCAAACCCACATGCTAAAACTGTTAACCAAGTTATGACTGTTAAAGGGCGGGGATAGTTAATAAAGATAGTTAATTAAAAGTGTTACTAACCCATTATGAGTTTTTTGTTATTCGTGGCAAATAGATTTGTGGCAAATATGACTCATTGTTTATGAGTCGGATCAAAATATTATCCGCCTCAGTTTAACTTTTTTTATTTGTTGCAGACAGTGATGCATCAATGCCAATGCTCAAACAAAAGGTGTTTCTTTCATCCCCGGTCTCTCTCTCTAATATATATACACTCACCTAAAGGATTATTAGGAACACCACACTAATACTGTGTTTGACCCCCTTTCGCCTTCAGAACTGCCTTAATTCTACGTGGCATTGATTCAAGGTCCTGAAAGCATTCTTTAGAAATGTTGGCCCATATTGATAGGATAGCATCTTGGAGTTGATGGAGATTTGTGGGATGCACATCCAGGACACGAAACTCCCGTTCCACCACATCCCAAAGATGCTCTATTGGGTTGAGATCTGGTGACTGTGGCGGCCATTTTACTACAGTCAACTCATTGACATGTTCAAGAAACCAATTTGAAATGATTCATGGTGCATTATCCTGCTGGAAGTAGCCATCAGAGGATGGGGACATGGTGGCCATAAAGGGATGGACATGGTCAGAAACAATGCTCAGGTAGGCCGTGGCATTTAAACGATGCCCAATTGGCACTAAGGGGCCTAAAGTGTGCCAAGAAAACATCCCCCACACCATTACACCACCACCACCAGCCCAACAGTGGGAACAAGGCATGATGGATCCATGATCTCATTTTGCTTACGCCAAATTCTGACTCGACCAACAGAAATCGAGACTCATCAGACCAGACAAGATATTTCCAGTCTTCAACTGTCCAGTTTTGGTGAGCTCTTGCAAATTGTCGCCTTTTTTTCCTATTAGTAGTGGAGATGAGTGGTACCCGGTGGGGTCTTCTGCTGTTGTAGCCCATCCGCCCCAAGGTTGTGTGTGTTGTGTCTTTGCTGCATACCTCGGTTGTAACGAGTGGTTATTTCAGTCAAAGTTGCTCTTCTATCAGCTTGAATCAGTCGGCCCATTCTCCTCTGACCTCTCGCATCAACATTTTCGCCCACAGGACTGCCGCGTACTGGATGTTTTTCCCTTGAAAATCCCAGTAACTGAGCAGATTGTGAAATACTCAGACACCAACAACCATTGCTTAAATCACCTTTCTTTCCCATTCTGACATTCTGACCAGGACCACACCCCTAAATGCATTGAAGACACTGGCATGTGATTGGTTAATTAGATAATTGCATTAATTTTAAGACTTTTGCAGAGATAGTTCACCTCTTTATCTTTAATAGAAATAAGGAGAAATAAAGAGAGAGATAGATATAGATGGATCAATTTGTGGACTTTGGGTCTTCTAGCAAGGCCCATGCAGGAGACGGTGATGAGAATAATATATGTTGATTAACATTTTCTGCAAGCCAGGATGAAGTGCTATTACCAGCTAAAATGAAACCACAGCCACTGAAGATGACTGATTATAGTCGTGTCCAACAAAAGCATGGAAGAAATGTCTCCGGATAATATTTGTAAAGTGGAGTTGGTTTTTCCAGCTATTGACGTAATGACTTGTGCAATACTGTTGCCAAACCACCCCAGTATCTCCTTTTTTGCTTTTTCACCTCAATTCAAATTTTAACTAAAGAAATCAATATTTTTGAAAACACTCACTTTTTGTTCAGTTTTGAAGGTTTGAAGGCTAGAGTTTCAACACGGTAAGTCCTCTCTCATCGCATTTGTTTTTTAAGGTAATGTATCTTATATTGATGATGATACAGAACAGGACTAAAAACAACTTTTCCACTGCCCTCCTCAACTCACTTATAGTCCTATAAAAACAAATTTACTGTTTTTTAATATTAATCTTAGGCTTTTAACAATGAAAACGTAACTGCTTTTGGAACTTTGTTTAGCTCATTTTGTGTGTCCAAATTATATGATATCGAATTGATTAGTTGCAACATAACGAAGGAAGACTTGAGCTATTAATATATATATATATATATATATATATATATATATATGAAGAGTTCAGATGCAAAACCCTCTAAGTGCCATTTGAAATTTTCTTCTAGAATGATAATTTTTTATCAAGCTTGTATATTTAAGTTCAGTAATTTCACTTAAATTACAATTAATAGGTAATGTTCATTGCAATTTAAGTGAAATTACTGAATTAAATATACAAGCTTGATACAAATTATCATTCTAGAAGAAAATTTCAAATGGCACTTAGAGGCTTTTGCATCTGAACTCTTCTTATATATATATATATATATATATATATATATATATATATATATATATATATATATATATATTAAATGCATAGATGTATAAAGTACTAAAAACCCGGACTTGAGTAAAACTACAAGTGCTCTATCAAAAAAGTAACTTGAGTAGAAGTTGAAGTGCTCTTTAAGCACCACACTTAAGTAGAAGTACTGAAGTATTCAACATTTGTTGTACAGTATTGCAAGTAGTTTATTTTAAAATTAACTACTTAAGTACTAAAAGTAAAAGTACAAGTATTTGTGTCATGTAATTATTAAAGAAAGCAGTCAAAAGTTTGAACTAGCAATCAAATACGGCGCTTTGGCGGGATACAAATTTGCTTTGGCGGCCGCCAAAAAAACATTGCAGGACAACTCCTGCATTAGTTGTCAATGTGTGTGTCCATCAATACCATTACCCTATAAAACTGGCGTGCGATTTATGCAGCATGAAAGCCAACTTGCAACGAATGATTCGTAAAATTTTTATAATTGTACTGTACTGTATAATTGTACTGTACTGTAATTGTAATTTTTATAATTGTACTAGTAACTCAGAACATTAAAAAAAGTATCGAAGTAAATATTAAATTAATCGAAAGATCGTAAAAGTAGAAGTATGAGAAAAAAACGATACTCTAGTAGAGTACTTAAGTACAGTAAGTAGTTCTACTTCGTTACTACATCTCTGATAAAATGTGTAAGAATATGTGGTGGAACAATTCTAATTTCTCTAAAACACTCTAAAAAGGGGGAAGTTATTCTCTAAATATGGCTATTTAGAGAATAACTTCCCCCTTTTTTTAGAGCGTTTACACTTTGCAGTAGATGTTAGTTGTGGTTTTGCAGGGCTGCCAATTCTCCCGCTCTCACAGCACACCATCGATTTCTCTAAAGTGTCATGCCAGTCAGTAAAATACCTGAAAGGGTCTATAGATCCACCAGTTGAGCCACTCGCGATCGACTAGTTTTACCGCAAATTAGTTAAAATATCCTCTAATCTAGAGAGCGATCGTGCATGCGAGACAGATGTTGAGCTCCTTACGGCGCGGACGCAAAGTCAGGACTGGAGTCAAAGCACGTTCCTCTCTGCACTCTAAGCGTTATGTTATCACTCCGCTGTAGTCCATTACGGGTTTTCCATTCTCACTCACAGGAAAAACTGCTCCGTGTTCAATCGATTTTAAAAGATAATCTTGTTTTATTTTATATATGCCTATACATATATATACATACACACACACACACACACATATATATATATATATATATATATATATATATATATATATATATAAAACTGCTCCGTGTTCAATCTATTTTAAAAGATAATCTTATGTTATATTTTTTTTTATAGGCTATCACAAACGTCTGAATTTGTAATACTATATGTAATGGCTTGGAAAGTATTCTACACGTTTAATTCATTTTCCAGCTGCCTTTGCTTGTGCGCACCCAGGTAAAAAGAACAATTTTACAAATTCTACAAACACTTTCAGAAGTTTCTCACACAGCCACCCAGCAGTCGTTCGCGAATGCGCATGCGCCGGAGGACAGTCTTCAGCGGGTACTGGGGAAGGGTACACACTGTGCAGTACAGTGATGAATGGTGGTGACCCCACTGAAGGAGCCTCTCGAAAACAGCGACCGCAAGATTTTAATGTTGTTTATCAGCGATTGTTTTCATTCTGGGGTTTTCAACGTGACTCTGAAATCAGTGAAGTCATCTAACGGCGCTTCCCATTTGAAGAGCAAAGACGCCCGTGCGCGCGCACCGCATATCTCAACTTTCCCCGTATGATGTGAGATGTGACAGTACAGCGAGCTCGACCTGGGGGGAGAGGGGGGACTCTCCGGACAATCCACTTTCACTTTTCGGACTATCATTGTGCTTTTATCTATATCTAGATACGTGCATGCTGGTAAGTTGATTTACGTCTCATCTAGTAAGTTTAGCTCTTTGAGCCATGTCTCAAAATCTCCTGCGCTGCCTTTATACTCCATGTTGATGAGACCCGAACATGCTGTCTGTGTGGGCAGTTCACTAAGTTTTGAGACATAGTCTACATCTGTGGCCTCGAGTTGAAACTGGAAAATAACACTTAAGTGATTTGTGAGCAGTTCTTAACTTTGTTTTCGACATAACAACATCAGACTGTTACTTTGTTTCCAGTCTAACATAGAACGACATCATAGAACGTACTTCGAATATTACATAGTTTCCAATGTTACAGAGTAACATCATCAACGATCTCGTATATATCTTTTTTTGTTTCATGTAGAACTAAGATTTATCTGGTAAGAACATATTAGAGGCGTCGTTGCCAGTTTATGATGCAATATCAGTCCGTTAAGTTAGTTGGTGATGAAGTTGTGTCTACGCTTGATTCATTACCATAATCTTCATTTTAAAATGAATCATAGCTACATTATTTATTCACCTTAGTAATGAACCTGTATTTAGTAGCTCTTGGTCATCTGGAAGATATTACAAAATATTACTGATAACGAACTACGACATGCAATTTAGCGTGTGTTAATTGTGCGTTACTCATTTCTTTCTTGTGTTATTCATAAACGACGGAACAGTAAGATGGTCTTAACTGGTCTTGTTGGTCTCTTTATCTGGCCTATCAAAAAAGTCAACAAACCCCTTTAAAACCAGCCAACGGACCAGTAAAAATCATACTTTTAGATGTTTTTCTGGTCTTTGCTGGGTTATGTTGGTCTACTCTCCCAGCTGGCCAAAAAACTGTTCATCTGGTCTAACTGCTATATCTGGTATTCAGAACATCTCTAAAACCAGGAGACGACCAGCTTCAGTTTTTAGCAGTGTACTCTTTGCAAAACTCATTATTTAATGTGTACAGTACGCTGTTAATGCAAACTGTGAATCAGCTGAAATTAAGCCCATGCAGTTTATGGCATTTTTTCAAGCCAAATGTAAAAGATGGTGATTTGCAAATATGCTTGTTTGACAGAAATGCAAAAAAACGGATAAGGTTATCTAGTCATAATATAGTTGATTTTATTCAGTGTGATGTTATTACCTGCAGTCCTTGAAATCATCGCAGAGTCATATCGGGAATTTGTGTGACCTCCGGTGTCATCCACACTTTGTTTAGCAGTACAAAAGCAGCCTTTTATGCTGCTTAAAGGGATAGTTCACCCCAAAATGATAATTAGCACATGATTTACTGACCCTGAAGCCATCATATGACATTCTTCTTTCAGACGAATACAATCAGAGTTGAATTTAAAAATGGCTCAGTGTGAGCGTCAGTTCTTTTTCATCTCGTTTTAACAAAACCGTGATAATATTGATAATCACAATAATGTTGGTCACTATAATCGTGAATCCGATTATATAATCCTGGATGAGCCGGGACATTTTTTTTAATATATATATATATATATATATATATATATATATATATATATATATCTCCGATTGTATTCGTCTGAAAGAAGAATGTCATATGATCTCTTCAGGGTGAGTAAATCTTTAATTTTTGGATGAACTATCCCTTTAATATTGCAAACTGGTATTTCTTTAGAAATAGAATTACAGTATTGTATTCATCATCTCATTGGTGTTGCACAAATAGTTTGTAGCACTTATTACAGCGAATTATTTAGAAGTCTCGCACATTCACACGAAATAGTCTTGTTGCAAAATAAGATGGATAGCAGACAAATGTTAGTGTCAAAACTTTTTAGAGTTTGTTACTCATCAAAACATTTGTTTAAATACGATTTTTTTTTTACTTGAGAAGTTGCACACAATGTGTGGCTTCTTCCCTCTTGCCTGATTTCATCAGTCTTCTGGCTAAGATTTACAGAACATGTAAATGTTACGTAATGATCTTAAAGGCATTTCAATGTATTGCACAGTAATGTATTTGCAATGAGGATTTGAGACGTTTGACGTTGATCCTCCTTTGAACACTTTTAAATCCTTGTTATTGCTCAATGACGTCTGACTCTGTTAAGTGTTGTAATGTTTGCAAACCGGATCAAAAGTGCAGATTTTTATGTTTCATGGATAAAAATGTTTACAAGAGAACATAGTTTCAGGTCTACGCCTTACTTTAAAACTTAATAACCTGCACCATTGTGATCATCATCACACACTCCTAGTACACACGCATGGAGGGATTTGAAATAGTTATCAAATGGTCATGCATACATTGACCACATCAATGTTTTGCTCATGAAGAATCACAAGTTCTTCAAATGTCAAAAGTCTAGTCCTTATCCTTAAATAGTTCATTCATTGCGCCATTTTCTCAGGATCCTGCTGATAAAGGGCCGAGCTGTGCATGGTTGAAGAGATAATCATGTGGCAGTTTAGGGTGTTTTCAGAACACAAGACGTGAGTTTGTGACAGTTCAACTTGCCCTTCTTCCCATTTCTCAAATACTTTAGTCAGCTTTCTACGTACTAAGCAGCACTGTAAAAAAAAATATTGTTGGTTTAACTTAAAAAATTAAGTAACCTGGTTGCCTTAAAATTTTGGAAAAAGTGAGTTAATACAATGAAGGAGATTGATTTAATCATCAGAAACTCAAAATAATAAGTTATCTGAACTAAATAAATTATTTAAGTTGATTTGACAAAAGAAAAAATGTTGTGAAAACAAATCTTGGAAATATATATATATATATATATATATATATATATATATTTTATTTTTTTTACAGATCTTAAAGATATAGCATGTAAGTGACTCGCATAGCTTCCGTCAACTCTTTCCGTCAACTCTTACCCACATTCTGTTTGTGTAATGTTTGTTCATATCTTTTTAGGGCCCCTAATATGTTTTTTTCGTATATTCCCTTTCATGCACAGTGTAATATAGCTGTTTGTGAATGCAGACGTTATAAATTCAAAAGTGCACAATGAATAAAGTTATTGCATCCCAAACGACAGAGGATTTTAGAGAGACTGATTCACTCAGAGATTTGAGAATCATTGAAAAATTAGGTATTGTGCAATTAAACCTTTGATGCGTGTAAACCTGTTGTAAGAGACTCCAAAACAACATTAGGAGCCTTTAAAATAGCATAATAGGGGCTCCTCAAGAGACCCTTGCCTTTTTTTTTTAAATTTTTATCAAGCTTATTATTACCAAAGTCCTTTTAGGCAAGTCCCGCCATCTTGGCAACGCCTGGCAACACCAGGCAACTATCTAAATGAATGGGCAGAGAGTCAGAACTGCACTTTCACAGGTCACCGGGACATAAAAACTGCTTGCCTAGAAACTAGAGCCCGACCGATAAAGGATTTTGAAGGCCGATACCGATACAAATATTTTTTGGTTTTAAAATCCGATATGCCGATATATCGGCCGATATTTTTTTTTTCGAAACGCGCAACAAAACATTAACAGATTTCCTTAACATAAGTTATTTGTAGTTATTTATGAGTTTTAACTAAAAAATTATGATCATGCGTTTTAAAAAGAAACTTTTGTTCTTTTAATTGTTATTCAAGCAAAGTATGTCTCGTGACCAACTCAACGAGTGTTGCCAACAGGAATGGTGTAGAGTGCCCTCTGGTGGAAAAACTATATGATATGGTTCAAGCGTGTTTCGTCCGTTTTTATTTTATTTTTGAAATATTCATTTATCGGTCATTATAACTGCCGATACCGATAGTTTGGAAAATGCCTAATATCGGCATGCCGATATATCGGTCTGGCTCTACTAGAAACAGCAGTAAAATATGATAAAAATCGCTGAATAAGTTTGATGACTTTGCCCTAAAATAAAGTTTAAAAGCTCTTTTCGCTTACGGGTTATCCATTTACTACGCATACGCAAGGGTTCTCGTCTCCGCTGTCGCAGACATCAACTGTGCGCGTGCGTCAGTGACACGATACGATAGGCTTACATGTTTCCCAGCTTGACTGTTAAAAGCAGACGATTGGCTTTCCAGCCATAGGGGCGGGGCATGTGCATACAACCGCCATCTTTGGCGTTACGGGTTTTCCCTATTTAGTTGTGTTAAGGATTGAAGAAGTGGAATGTCTCTATTTATACTACAGGGCTGTTGAATGCTTGATTCTGATTGGTTGAGAACGTTCTAAGGTGTGCAGTTATTTTCAGAGAAACGCGCGGCTAAAGTAGTTCCGGCAGGTTTGACCGCATCACAGTTCCATATCACTGCGCCTGGTTAACTGTAATAACGGAAAATAGTATACAATTCATAATAGAGCCCGACCGATTTTGAAGGCCGATACCGATACAAATATTTTTGGGTTTTAAAATCCGATATTCCGATATATCGGCCGATATTTTATTTATTTATTTAATTATCTGGACATGATAGTCACAAATGTTTTCATGCTTATTTGAGTTAAGAGAACTGATGGGGATGTTCTTTTAATTGTTATTCAAGCAATGTATGTATAATGACCAACTCAACGAGTGTTGCCAACCGGAACGGTGTAGAGTGCCCTCTGGTGGACAAACTATACAACTCCAACACTCATGACATGGTTCAAGCGTGTTTCGTCCGTTTTTATTTTATTTTTGAAATATTCATTTATCGGCCATTATAACTGCCGATACCGATAGTTTGAAAAAATGCCTAATATCGGCCGATAATATCGGTCTGCCGATATATCGGTCTGGCTCTAATTCATAACAAGAAAAACATGCAGCCCCATGCGCTTGATCTGCAATTTACAATGTCTAACTTCACAATCAATGGACACATACAGTTTAATTTGAATAAATAAACTAGTCCTGTCTATAATTGGCTAAATATGAATAAATTGATAGTCCTGTTGCACGGATTTTCATAATTATTCCAGATAATATAACATTATTGATAGGCCTACTTGTTAAAAGGGCGTTGTGTGTTTCATTTATTGGGTTATCTACTGTCAAATATAGAAAACACGAATGATCAAATTTAAATAAAACAAATTTAATTAATTAAT
Source organism: Pimephales promelas (assembly GCF_988280905.1). Classification (NCBI taxonomy): domain Eukaryota; kingdom Metazoa; phylum Chordata; class Actinopteri; order Cypriniformes; family Leuciscidae; genus Pimephales; species Pimephales promelas. The sequence goes on from NC_142778.1 coordinate 2,174,017, forward strand.
AAATAATAATATTGACGCATATGCTTTCTCTCTCATTATTTCAACATCTCTCTCTCTCTCTCTAATAACTGCATAAAGCCGGGACACACTTAGGCCTACTAAGGCCAGTTATGAATGTAATTCGATAATTATGATTGATCACTGATCATGCCTAAGTGTGTGTTCACAGTCGGTGTTTAATAAGAGTCGATGGAAACAGTCGGTCTTCGAATATCTCAGCGAGTCGTAAGTGTGTCCCATCATTAGTCTGCTATCAGTGGCTTAAACCTCCGTTACTAACTCTAAAATGATGGTAAGAAATTAGTCCTACATACAAGAGCGTTTTAACTTGACAAACGTCTTGATATGCATCATCTGATTCTGAACAATGTTTTGGGGTGTGGTAACTGTGGAATCAATGACTTTAGACCGTTGAATTATTAGAAAAATAATGCACAACCGAGGTGTAACGGCTCTGGTATTACTCTTCGAAGTGCAGAACTACACTGCATTGCAAGACTTTCATGCCTCGACTCTCACATGAAAATTTCATAAGCTAAGCACTTTTTACCATTAAGTGTTAGTGCCATGAATACACACACACACACACGCACGCAAAACCATGATATCAATATTATACAGCTAGATGAAGTTCACAATACTGCTGCAGTGCTCTTACCTGGTGTCAGACAAAATATGGTTTGGCCTTGCCAGCCCACGTCTTTACCACTAACCCACCACCACCACCCCTTTTTCCGTTCGCTCTCCGTTTTGCCACACAGGCCACCATTGTTTGAGAGGTTGTGGTGGATGGTGGGCTCTCGGCCCTGAGGCATGTGGAGCTCATTAGAAGCACCTTGAATGCACCTCTGTGTTTTTTACATTGGAAGTGTGCAGAACAGAATGGACGGCTTGAGCGATCCAGAGAGGTGATAGGGTTAGGTGTAATCACATGATTTGGGGATGGGATTGATGCTAAAACTTCAGTTTCGTTAAGTTGGGTGCGTTTCAGTGGTTATAATTTTAAACATCTTAAAATGTCCGCTGACATTTCAAATGAGATTGAAGAAACATTAACTAAGATGCAAATCCTAAGAACTTGTTATTTAGGGATGTTGGTGGAAATCAAGTTTTTAATGTTGTTTATATGTGCCGAAAGACAAACCATGTGCAAATTCATAAGTCAACACCAGAACTGAAATGGCGAATGGTTTGCATAACATTAGCAACACATTATTAGCTGTATAATAACATAGTCAAGCCATGACTAATCATATCTTTACTGTAATGTGCCTGGCGTTGTACACTATCAAAACAAAAGCTACAAAAGCTGTCACTGGGGCTGTACCTTCTCAAAAGGTACACTTTTGTACCCAAAGGCTGCATATTGGTACCTTAGTGGTACATATTAGCACCTAAAATGTACATATTAGGACCTAAAATGGACATATTAGCTCCTGAAATGTACATATTAGCACCTAAAATGTACATATTAGGACCTAAAATGGACATATTAGGACCTAAAATGGACATATTAGCTCCTAAAATGGACATATTAGCTCCTAAAATGGACATATTAGCTCCTGAAATGTACATATTAGTACCTAAATGTACATACAGTATTAGCACCTAAAATGTACATATTAGGACCTAAAATGGATATATTAGCTCCTGAAATGGACCTATTAGTACCTAAATGTACATATTAGCACCTAAAATGTACATATTAGTACCTAAATGTACATATTATTAGCACCTAAAATGGATATATTAGCTCCTGAAATGGACCTATTAGTACCTAAATGTACATATTAGCACCTAAAATGTAGATATTAGCACCTAAAATGTACATATTAGTACCTAAATGTACATATTAGGACCTAAAATGTACATATTAGCACCTGAAATGGACAAAAGTGACAGCTTTTGTACCTTTTTTTTGCTGAGAGTGTAGAGACGAATATATAAAATGCATTATCATTCTGATATATCGATTTGCAGACGACCCTGTGTAATTAGCTCGCCCTTTTCTTCTTCTGGTTCAAACATACAGTATATGGCTGAATTAAACCAATATTTCCACTTGCCATTGTGAAGCGTTTACTAGCGTTACTCAATCGGGGACTAGGACCTTGAGGCGGGGACTCATTTGCATATTCATGGCTATGTTTGCTTGTTAATCGATTCTTACTTAGAATCGCATGTTTCAGAGAAAGTCTTTAATGCTGAGCATGCTGGGACACAAGGACTTTCCTCTGACTGCTAAATGTTGTCTGTGTGTGGACACAGAGCCAAGGTTAAATAGGGTAAACAGCAGAGCCGTGAGCTCAGGCCTATCAAGATTAGTGGATTCTGTTTTCATGTTCATCTCTCATGTTGGGAAAGTATATATATCAAGGGTTCAGATGCAAAAGCCTCCAAATGCCATTTGAAATTTTCTTCTTTAATGATGATTTTTTGTCAAACTTGTATATTTAAGTTCAGTGATTTCACTTAAATGGCAATGATATTAATTGTTATTTAAGTGAAATTACTGAACTACAAAAATCATCATTAAAGAAGAAAATTTCAAATGGCATTTAGAGGCTTTTGCATCTGAACTCTTCATATATTTACTTAAGTATTGAAAATAGCCATTTAATTCTGATTTCTGCTTATTTAGATGTTCTTTAGAGGAGTTGCATCTGAGTCCCCCCAATAATTGTATCCTTTAAAACTCATCTTTGAACACCAAAATTACATATTTGCATCATGCAGACATTACAGAGAAGCATAAGTATTTTAGTTGAGAATATAGCACTACGGGATCCAACTACAAAAATAACTAAATAAACAGCCTACTTTGCTTTTAAGTTAGTTAAAATAATGTTCAAAATGAAGACTATTCGCCAACTGGCTAATGTTTAACAAAAGGGACGCTTCTGTCATTATTTACTCACCCTCATTTCTGTGGAACAAAGGATGTTTATTGTGATTGTGGCGATCACATAAATGTATAACTAGAGCAATAAACAAAAAAGGTTAAGTTAAAGGCTTACAAACACACCTTTCTGTAAATTTCAAGCAATAAACTAGATTTGATTCTCATCTGTGCTCATTACATCTGCTTATAAACTGGGAGAATGGGGAATGAATCACTGAAAATCATTAGAGAAGTTATAGAGAAGCATATATTAGAGAAGATAGAGAAATTAGAAGCACAAGTACTAATAATCAATTATTATCAAAACGGATTTACCATCACAGGATAGTTGCAGAGGTCATACAATCCAATTAGGAACATGTAGATAATATATGCTTTTCTTTTGTACAGAACTGGATTTTGGCTCTAAATGTTTTTTTGTGGTAACAATAAGGCTGACAACTTAATATTGTCTGTATAGAAGCACAATGCTCATGAAGATGTCGTGTTAAAGCACTGGAAACTCCAGGTGCTGGTCATGTGACACCTTGATATTTTTGTTCAAAGACGAAATGCATATCCGAACCAGGATGAAACACGTGTCCTCTACTGCAAATATTAGTCGTGCAAATGACAAACACTTTTGTTTTATTAAACTACTGTGTATTGAGAGACAGTTGGGCAAAATGCAAATTTTCAGTATGCTTTATTGCGTGGCGCTTTAGCGTTTTGTTGACTTCCTGGCCTTGAATGTTGTGGTGAGCGTAAAGTTTGCTGCATCCTGGACTCACCCATGTTAATAGCATTACACTTATTTGATGAGAACCTCAGGCTGTTTGGTGAGCTGGAGAGCTTTTGTATATTCTTAATGCTGTCCTTTTAATGTATTGCTGTTTTGAGTTCCTGAATATGAATTGAGGAAGCAAGACATGATTCAGAGAAATTCAAGTCTTTTAAAATTTATCATACATGTGGGGTACTTCCAGAAATAACGTTTTTTTTTTTTATAATATAATATAATATAATATAATATAATATAATATAATATAATATAATATAATATGGATGTTAAATGATTAATTACGATTAATCGCATCCAAAATAAAAGTTTGTGTTTACATAATATATGTGTGCGTAGTGTGTATAATTATTTTATATATATATATATATATATATATATATATATATATATATATATATATATATAAATAAATAAATAAATAAATAAATAAATATATATATAAATATATAAATATATATATATATATATATATATATATATATATATATATATATAAATACATATAAATATATATATATATAAATACATATAAATATATAAATAAACATATGCATGTATACATTTAAGAAAAATGTGTTCTTAATGGATCAAATATTTATATTTATGTATAATATTAATTAATATATATAAAGTATATACATGCAAATTTTTCTTAAATATATAAATTACATGCATGTGTGTGTATTTATATATACAAAATAATTATACACACTACACACACGTATATTATGTTAACACAAACTTTTATTTTGGATGCGATTAATCGCGATTAATAATATAATATAATATAATGGAGAGTACTACAGATTTTTCCTATAACATATTTTAGTAATCATCATAAGTTAGGAACGCTTAGGCACTCTAAATTCATCCTGTATTTTGAAATTGGACGTATGTAAATGGTACTTTTAAAGGGTTAGTTCACCCAAAAATGAAAATTATGTCATTAATTATGTCATCCCAAACCCTAAAGACCTTCGTTCATCTTCGTAACACAAATTATTTCAATATTTTTGATAGAATCCGATGGCTCAGGAGGGGCTCCATTGACAGCTATTTAATGGACACTCTGAAGGGTTTGCTGGTCAGATTCAGAATTATTTGCTCACTTGGTAAATATGATCAAAGATGTCTGGAAAAAATAAATTTACATTATTTATCCTTTTGATATTTTATTACAAAAAAAAAAAAAATCACATACTGAAATAAATGTTTTTCTCCAACAAACAACAATTATTTGCCCCTTAAATACTTTATTTGCAACCTCCTGTTGCTAAAATAACAGCTCTGATTCTTCTCCTATAATGCCTAATGAGTTGATTAGAAACCATTCCTACATAGGCAAGGCACTTTTATTTGTAAAGCACGTTTAAAACAGCCTCTGCTGTACAATTAAAAAAATATCAAATACATAAATACACCAACCAACACAAACACAACATGAAGCGCATCATACAATTACATTTGACCAAACGCCAAATAAAAAACTGCTTTAATCTAATTTCATTGTCTAAATGACCCCATGGGAGTATTCAAGCCTCACTGAGTCACTAACCTTCCTCTGAAATGCTTCAGAATCACTGAAAAGTGACACATGCAGTCTATAACATGTTTAATACATCCCTGTGAATTGGGAAAAAAGTCAATCACTTGTGTTGCAAATATTTCTTTGGTTGATTGGAGAACAATACACATTTTTTTTTTTCATTTATTTCTAACAAAGGAAACTGGAAACCAAATTTGGGTGTGTAGGTTTTCATGCATTTGCATGTGTGCAGTTTTCGCTAATCTCTCTCCTATAGTCTTTTGAATGACATCAATGGCTTTATTATGTGATTTGCTCAATCTCACCATCACACAAGTGTCTGTTAGATTAATCATTTCTTCGAGCTCCCTGCACTCCACCTCCAACACAGATAAACAAACACACTTTTTAGGGTGGAAGCATTAGACATGGAAAGAGTGAGGGAGTGAAATGTTCACAACGGGCAGAAGACATGCTTGATAGACACTTTTGCTCTCCCTGTTTGCCTTCTTTGGCTTTTTACCTTTTTTTCTGTGGTGGGAGGAGGGAGATTGTGACAGTATTGCTTCTACACCATACGACTTTGTGTTTTATCAGGAGAACAGAATGGACCGTTCAGAAATCAGAGGGCTAAGGCATATGTGAAGATGACCTTAAAATCAGTCAAAAGTAAGTACATGCATCATCAGGATGACACGTAATCTAGAATGTTTATACATGCTTTCTATGTAATCTCATATTAATTGATAGGTTAGAACAAACTTTGGTGCCAAAAGAGCTACAGGTGGACCACAATCAAAAAATTAGGAACACAAATATAATAATATTCAAAAGTAGGTCTAGTCTAGTCTGTTGTTTTATGGAAATGATTCTAGATGACTAACAATGCTGATAGTAATAGTAATAATAATAATAATTATTATAAATATTTTTTTTTTTAGTGTCCAAAAGTAATGTCCAGTGGTGATATGTTTTTATGGCCTTTTCAAATAGACACGCAAAATGTTTTAAATGTGAGGGAAAATCAAAACACTGAACTTGGTTAAGGTCTTTATCTATTAGTAATTAATAAATAATACTATGTTAAATGGTGTTTATGTTAATGCAATGAAACCATTATGCCAAATTATGCTGACATTATTTTTGGCCAGGTGGTCACACATAACTCAAAAAACAAGAGAGAACCAATGGAGTATTAATATCTGATTATGTTGTTTTTCTATGTATTGCATAGTAAAATAAAACCTGTAGCTGTAGTTTGTAATGCAAATAAGACCTTACCCAAGATTAGTGTTTTTTTATTCCCTCATATTTAACATCTGAATTTTTTTTAAACTGTAATGCTATTAAATGAAGGGTTTAGCAGTTTATAACTGAACAAATCTTACAATATATGTATTTTAATTCATTAGCTGTCTCTCTCTCATTCTCGTTGTATTCTAGCATGGTTTTTTAGACTCCTCCCGCTTGTGCTGTTCTTCATCTGTTACTATTGCTCCCAGTTCTACTTTGAGAGGTTAGTACTGTCACCTGCTCTCTTTTGGTATAAAGGCTTTTTTATTATTTTATTTTCTCAGGCTGAAACATGCAGACGCTTTTAAGGTGTATGTATGCTACTACTGAAACTATCTTTCTGTCTTTAAGCTATGGAGGAAGCGGAAAGTCCATTGAACCCACTGTCTCACTGTGTCACAACTATCGCTTGCAGAGGAAGTGGGAGAGTCTTAAATTTAAGTATGTGACCTTGTGTTGTGGAAACTAATTTGAAACTGAATGTTTACCGAGCTTGAAAATTGAATATGAAAATTCTGTCATCATTTACTCTCTAGGATTTTCTTTCTTCTGTGGAACATAACATAAGATGACATACATTATGAGTAATCATGTAAAACATTTATTTTGTTCATACAATGAAAGTCAATAGCCAAAACCTAAGTGTTACCGAAATTTTTGAAAAGAGCACGAAAGAAAGTAAATGATGAAAGAATTTTAATTTTTTTTGAAAAGCAATATTTATCTTTCTTTTCTTTTTTTATTAATCTTTCTTTCTATCTTTCTTTCTTTAGAAAAAAATATCAAAAAACGTCCCCGCAACGTCAAAAAATCTGACTGTAAGCGTTACTAGTAAATCTAAAAAAAAAAACACTTTTATATTCAGTACATATACAGTATATATACAGTATATATATATATATATATATATATATATATATATAAAACTATGTAATAAATGTATTATTAATATTGCAATATTTTCATAAAATTTTTTGACCATCTTTCAGATTCTAATCTCAACCAATTACCTCCTAAATTCATAAAGTTTCAACTTATAGAAGTGTATAATTTTACTGAAGAGAGGCTCCATAATTTAAAACACCCAAATGTATAAATATTTTGTTACTACTTTAGTTATTTAATTTATTTAGAAATAATTAGGGCTGTCAAATGATTAATCGCGATTAATCGCATCCAAAATAAAAGTTTGTGTTTACATAATATATGTGGGTGCACTGTGTATAATTATTTTATATATATAAATACACACACATGCTTGTAAGAAATATTTTCATGTACATACTGTATATAGATTTATATATAATTTATATTATTCATAAATATAATTATTTTACATATAAATAATATTTTTTTCTTAAATATATACATGCATGTGTGTGTATTTATATATATATAAAATAATTATACATAGTGCACCCACCCATATTATGTAAACACAAACTTTTATTTTGGATGCGATTAATCGCGATCAATCATTTGACAGCCCTAGAAATAATACAAAGTTACACTGTCAAACAGCCTAGGGTTGACCCTTCGTCACTTAGGAGGCTTAGGAAAAGCTTATGAGGGTTAAGTGGTATTTGAACAGAATTATCACAAAGTGTGTGCTTCTCTATTGTCGCATCATCAGTGTTATTAGTTTACACAGCTGGCCATTCCCTCTCTGATCTGAGCATGTTGAGCCTTTTCATTCCCCATCTGGAGACTCATCTTTTGCATTCAGTTGTTTGTTTATTCATTCACCAGAACAATAGAGATTTTGCTGCAAGCATTGTAATCTCAACATGGTTAATGTCAGGTACTGTATGTTTAAGGATTTACCAATCATCCCCCATTCATGTTGCGGTCAGATCTAGAAAGTCTAAAATGTTATTGTCAAAGCAAATATCATTCCCTAATGGTTTAAATCCATGTTTGATTGAATTAAATTAAATCCAATTTGATTGGCTGCTGGTGGCCTTGTTTTTTGAAGTAGTAGAGGATATGTCAGACGTCCACCAATGAAGATACACACCACTTCTCAACTTCATGAATCATACGGTTTGTGTAGTTACAGTGTTTTTTCAGGTGTATTTGCAGCTTTTTATAATGTTTGTCATGGGCTGGATCACTCGTCCATAGGCTTCTAAGGGATTGAAACTTGCCGGCCATGAAAAGTTAAAGACTTCGTTGAAATAGTCCGAGTGACTCAACCTTAAGTTGATTAAGCGACGAGAATACTTTTTGTGCGTAAAAAACAAACAAAAATAACAACTTTATTCAACTATTCATTTCCTGTGGGCCTCGAGAAAGTTCACGTAGTGCAACAGCTGGATTGTTCTGGGAGAAATTACTGACAGAACTTTAATTTTTGGGGTGAAATAACCCTTTAATGCAAATACACCCTTATGTTCCCGTCCGTAATTTTTAGATTGAGTTCTGAGGGTTTGCTTGTACTATCTACTGTTGATGGTAGGACACACTCCCAAAACATCCGCTCAAGACCTTTAAGACTGAACTCAAAACTAATTTATTTACAGCATGTTTGGTTAACTTTGATCATCAGATCCTTACTAATGTTGGCTATTGTCTTGTTTGTTATGATCTCCGTGCTATAAATAAAACGTATTATTATATCACTTTTGTTTACACGGACAGAATATCGATTTCCGGGTGAAAAAGGACAGCTCTTGCTCTTAGAAATCATCGTGCCGCTGTACTCAGTGGTGTAGCCAGAGAATAACAGGGCACTTAATGGAAAAAGGACACTCACGGGCAGTGGGAGTGTGTAGACGACTGGCAGCACTGTAAAACCAACACATCGATGTGTAATGATTGGGCTGGGCTCCACTGCACTGTTATGACAGACTAGCATGGTTTAAACCAACATGTCAATCTCAAGCTTTTGAGCTTTAGACAAGGACAACACAGCCAAACAGTCATCGCCACTTTTGCCTTTTCACAATGTAACTTCACCTACATTTTAAATGATATGCGTTTTGTGGCGGAAATGATGATGTAAATTGCCAACTCTAACTCAAAGGCTAGTTTCATAGGTAGCATTTTATGCATCCTAAATGAATTGTAAAAAACATAGGATACTTGTTAAACGTTAAATAATATGTTTGCATAATTTGACTGGCCTGCTGCAGGGAAGACTAATTCACCAGTGCTTCCCGCCAGTTTTTTTCCCTCCAGAGTTTAAAATGTTTTTTTTTCTTTCAATTTATGATTAAAACAAAATGTGATATGAAACAAATCTTGACTAAACTTAGAAGAAACACTCTTAGAAGAAATGGTTCTATTTAGAACTAGAAATGGTTCTATCCCGTGCTTCATATACAGTATGGAACTCCAAAATGGTTCTATATAGAACCATTTTTTGGTAAAAGGTTCTATTGGCCAAGTACGGAACCCCATGGTTCTATATAGAACCCAGAGGAACCCTTTTTTAAGAGTGTATAGAACCTTTTAGGGGTTCCAAATATGTAGCGCTGATAGAACCTTTTCTTCTAAGAGTGTATGTCAACTGCACTCATTCACACCCCAAAGGTTCTTATCTAGTTACTGTTTTTTTTTTAAAAAAAATAAACATTTGGGAGCTAAACATTTTGCAACTTGGGAGCAAAACGTCCTAAGTATTGTCAAGTCATTTTTACCACCGACCTTGTCTCAAAACCATAACACAAGCGTTAATTTACACAAATCTGGCTCTGTCTCCGTTTCCCATGGGATATGGGATCTTCTAATCTATATTCTTCCTCTTGGATACACAAATCTTATCTTTCTGCCCAATACTGGTTTTCCTCCCCCTTCCATCACACAAGATTTCAAAGTATGGATGGCTAAATCCCTGAATACCACCAGCCTAAACATAAATAAATAAAACTTTTTAAAACCCATAAACTCTAAAAAAAAAAAAAAATGCTGGGTTGTATTAACCCAACTTTGGGTCAAATATGGACAAACAGTCACTGGGTTAAATTTTTTAATTACATTTTTAACCCAACGTTTGGGTTTGTCCATATTGACCCACAGTTGGGTTAAAACAACCCATCATTTTTAGAGTGTACAATGCATCGTTGAGGAAATCAACTACACTCTAAAAAATGCTGGGTTGTTTTAACCCAATTTTGGGTCAAATATGGACAAACCCAAAATGCTGGGTTAAAAATGTAATGTAAAAATTTAACCCAACGGCTGGGTTAGTCCATATTTGACCCAAAGTTGGGTTAAAACCCAGCATTTTTTAGAGTGTAGCTAGTCACGACTGTTTCCTGAAACCATATTGTCGCAAAATTGGTCATTCAACCACGTTGAATAATGATTTCATGCAGGTGTTGGAGTAATAACTACTCTAAATGAATCTGTTTGAGATTGAATTACACTATAAAAAAAAATGCTGGGTTGTTTTAACCCAACTTTGTGTCAGATATGGATTGGGTTAAATTTTTACAAATTTTTTTTAAATACATTTTTATTTTGGGTTAAATAGTAACGTTTTGGGTTTTGGGTAAGTTAAAACAACTCAGTATTTTTTAGAGTCTACATCATTCATAACATGTTTAATAGTTAACAAACAAAACTGTTCATGTTCGTAATGTGATGCATTTCTAAAAAAAAAAAAAAAAAAAAAACATAAAAAATATAATCCTAAAGAAAGCTTTCAAATTGTATCATTAGAATTGCCTGGATAATGAAATTCAGTTATAAATTAAATAAAAAAAATTAATAATAAATTAATTAATTAATGTAAAATGTAGAATGTTACAAAAAAAAAATATATATTTTTAACCCAACGTTTGGGTTTGTCCATATTTTACCCAAAGTTAGATTAAAACAACCCATTCAGAGTGTAAGGGAAATCTCGAGGGAACCACTGGCGAACTGTTTTTGACATCATCCCTGCAGCACAATTGGAAATGATGCACAATACATATTGATATTTTCCTTGAATTGTTTTTTTGTCACTGACCCTGTTGTGTCCTTGGTAACCAAGTACACTTGAAATGATGCCAAAACGGAGAAACAAAGCATTATACGTAGTGTAATTTTAGAGTCTGTCTTTTGTTTTACCGAAACAGCATGAGCCGAAAGACTGAGCTCTTTCTAAAGCTTGAGGATTTCTTCTGGAGGCAACATCTGTCAGCTGAAGCCCTGCCCTATGGTATTAAAGGCAGCGGTACGTACAGCTTCTGTTGGCCCTCTCTGTTATAATCTGTCCTTTAATACAATGGTAAATCTAGAGCAACGCCATTAAGCGAATGCTTATGTTAAATCTGGCCTAAGTACAGTACATGATCACTTAAATCTGGTTGCTGAGACCTTACATACCCTTGAAACCTTCCAGTCAACCTAATATAAAGAAGTTTGTTTGTTTGTTCTGCGGTCAGCATGCTTTCACTGCAAAACGAGCATTCTGCATGCGATCCATTCACGTTGACAGGTTGTTTCAAAGACGTTCCTCTTTCTCTCTGCAGAGCTCCTGCTTCTGAAGGTCTTGGCAGTGATTGCCAGCTACACAATGCCAGCAAACATTGAGAGGTAAAGTACGGCTGAGCATCTTTCCCAAATATCTAGATAAACCATTCCGCTCATTTGCTTTAGTTCCTTATGACATGCTGTGGTGTGGCATGAATTACCACATGTATTAAAAATAAATTACAACAATGTTCATGCTCATGATCAAAATTATCTTGGTTACCATTGGGTAACCACTAAAATGATGCAATGACTATTTGACGGGTTTGTAAAAGGAGAAGTAAAACCCTGTTTTTTCAGTTTTTTCTCCCTCGCTCGTTTCGTTTTCTGGATGAATATGGTTAGTGTTACAGGGGTTGAATTTCGACGTGAGCATGTTTTGCATAATTTTGCTCAAAGTCCCGCAGATTTTGTGCTCACACCTAAAATGCGCACACATGAAGCCGCCTCTAAGTATTAAATTAAGTTTGTTTTTGTGGCTTATTGCACTTAAAAAGTCAAATACACACAAAATAATGTCAAAATGCTAGTTTTGGCGAGTAGAAAGCACAGTAGGTGAAGTGGACGAATTTGGAAGAAAGGCAATGACGGGTTGCGCAGATTACGATAAAAACATAAATGTTGTAATTTTACTTTCTGATTTCAAATCACATAATATACATATACAAAAAAAAAAAACCATAATTTAAACTAGGGCTGTCAAACGATTAATCGCTTCCAAAATAAAAGTTTGTGTTTACATAATACATGTGGGTGCACTGTGTATAATTATTATATATATATAAATACACACACATGCTTGTATATATTTAATACTGTATATAGATTTATATAAAATTTATATTATATATAAATATTTTATTTATAAATAATTTTTTTTTTCTTAAATATACATGCATGTGTGTGTATTTATGTATACAAAATAATTATACACAGTGCACCCACATGTATTATGTAAATACAAACATTTATTTTGGATGCGATTAATCGTTTGACAGCCCTAATTAAAACATGTTTGTTACATAGACTACTTGTATATTTAATTGACTATTTGCAGTTATTAATTGACTATTAACAGATTTGTAACCGTCATTCAGTATGAAGATAAATGTTGATGTGTATGTTTCCTCACATAAATGTGTCCTTATGAGCAGTCTCATATCGTGCGCTTTCTTTCCCATGCACGACTGAAGAGTAAACATTCCTGAGGTAAATAAAGTCAAGTAAAAAAATGATAGCACGCCTCAGGCGCTTTTCCACACCTTGTTTACATAACTATTCATACAATAATCAAGTCAACTTCATTTACATAGCTCTTTTAGCAAAATATATTGTTTCAAAGCAGCTTTACCATGATGTTACTGTAGGAAATTAAAGTAACAGAGATTGTTTGGCTTTATAGCAAAGTTATTGTCCAGCTAAAGTTACTGATTGATTCACTTCTGTTCATCAGATATTAAAGGATTAGATTGTCTTTGGTCATGTCTTTCTTTCTTCAATTCAAGTTTTTTGAGGAAAACCATTCAGGATATTTCTCCACACAATGGACTTCAATGGTAACCAAATTATTGAAGTCTAAATGAATGCAGTTTCAAAAGGCTCTGCATGATCCCAGCTGAGGAATAGAGTCTTAACTTTTGGTCTCATTTTCCAATTTTTTAAAAATGTATACTTTATAAGCACAATAGTTCATCTTATGCTGGAGACATGCCTGGCATTACATAATCATGTATACCGCCCCATTGTTTTAAACATCCATGATACGCACACGAACGGACCATTGTAAACAATAAACTGACTCAAATACATAAATATGTCTATAAAATTTGAACGATCCTCCTTCTCCACACTTGTAAACAATGTGGCATGACCTTTCCAACATGAAATACGTAATGTTCTTACGCAATCAGTTATTTTTAGGTGAACATAAACAGTTGAGAAAGAGTTTCATACGCGTTCGTGACTCTCCTTTTCGAACTCGTTCATAAAAATGAACAAATCTTTTTCCGAGTCATTTGGCTCATTCAACGAACGAAACGAATGAATTGACTCGGGAAAAGATTCGTTCATTTTTATGAACGAGTTCGAACAGGAGAGTCACGAACGCGCATCACAGAACAGCAAGGCGAGCATTTGAGCTTATAAAACTTAAACTTTGTTATTTATTTATTTTTTAAATGAGCGATCGTTTCGCTTGATAAGACCCTTATTCATCGTCTGGAATCGTTTAAAGCCCTTTGAACAGTTTGCAGTTTGCACTGAAACTCTCATTTGGACCTTGAACCGTTTGGTCCCCATTGAAGTCCATTATATGGAGAAAAATCCTGGAATGTTTTCATCAAAAACCTTCATTTCTTTTCGACCGAAGAAAGAAAGACATGGCGTGAGTAAATTATCAGCAAAAGTTTTTTCAAAAATGAACTACTCATTTAATGCCAATCCCTCTTTACAGTGTATTTCATTTCATTGACTATTTGTTGAAAAAGTAAAAATAAGAATCATTTTTTAAGCGCTATTGTGTGCCTGTATTCATGAAAAATGCCTTTTTTTGTGCCAGCAGTTTAGATTGCAGGACATGTGCAGTCATTGGAAACGGCTTTTCCTTAAAAAACACTTCACTGGGGGAGATCATTAACAAATACGACGTGGTGATCAGGTAAAAAAAAAAAAAAAAAAAAAAACACCTCCTCCTCTCTTTGACCTCTTTCAGCGTTTCTATGACACTGCTTTCATTTAGATTTTACTAGTCCTCATTCTTTAAAAAAAGTAATGTTTATATCCTCTTTTTTACATTTCTCAGAAAGTTATAGGTTGTGCTTTGCAAGCTTTTTAATTTCATTTCCCTCCCTATCTCATTTTCCATCTCCATCCATCCATTGAATATATTTTTCTTTCGGTCTACAGAGCGTTAGCCTTTCCAATAGTCTGGCTTGTATTTTGCAGTCTTGTTTTATTGTAAGTCTGTTGAGTGGCAAATAATAGGCTCAATACCTCCTGCAATTAGAGCGCTGCTTGGCTACTGTTTCTCAACCTTTGCTTCTCAAGCCGATTTATAGCCTTGGAATGAACTAATGCCATTTTATGTCTTGTAAGCCTCTAACAAACGGCAGAATTTGGCTGATTGTATTTTTCCATGGCCTCCCCCTCCTCGCCTGTTCTCAGAAGCTAATCACGGCGGGGGAGGAGAGTCCAGCCGCTTGACATTTGGTGTCGAGTTACAAATCCTGATGCTTCGAAGTCTCCATTAGTGAGCCGAACACCGACTCCTCTCTAATCTCGTTTGTGAGAACGAGGCGGTTTTCCTACATGGGTTCACTCCCATGAAAAATGAGTTGATAAGGATGCATTTGTAGTGTCTGTAAAGTTCATGAAGGAGTGAGAATTGAAACATTTGGTCTCTTCTACTGCTTTTATTTAATTTGTTTAACATATTACAATTGACTCATTTGATATGCCAATGTGTAGTTGTTCCTAAATCATCCCTTCTGAAAAACAAGTGTCTATATTATACATTAATTAGGGCTATCAAACAAAATAAAGTTTGTGTTCACATAATATTTGCGGGTGCACTGTGTATAATTATTTTATATACATATAAATACACACATACGTTTTTGTATATATTTAAGAAATATTTTCATATAGATTTATATATAATTTATATTATATATAAATATAAATATTTTATATATAAATAATATTTTTTCTTAAATATACATGCAGCATATGTGTGTATTATATATATATATATATATATATATATAATATTAATGAAATAAATAAATAAATAATATAATGTTAATGAAATAAAATTGAATAAACTCTCATTACTATGTTTCTTAAAACACTTATAAAGTGCACTTTTGGAATAATGGCAGGACAAAGTTTTACTTTAAAGTACATTTTAAATAATCTACGTTATGTTGATGCGTTGACTAACATACTATGTAAAGCACTTGATTATAATTTTAATTTATTTTATGATTTTAATGTAAATGTTATTAGTCAATATATTTAAATGTAATTAATTGCAACTTCATTACAAATGTGTAAATGCAAATATTTTTAAATGCATGACATGCAAGTTTCATTGAATTGACATTAAAATATATTTTAGTTTATTATAAACACTTGTCACTAAATTCAGCACAACACTTTAACCATATAAATAATGATGAAATTACATATCAAGATTTACTAAAGTCCTACTTAAACTAAGTGCAATATAAATATAATATACATTTTAACTACATTTTTAATATAATATAAAATAAATTCAATATAAATTTTAACTACATTTTTATTTAATTATAAATAACATGCATTTGAGTGTCAGTAAAGATTGCATTTAGTTCACACAGTTTTTTTTCACAAGGTGTGGCTCTTTCCTTTTTATGAATTTCTATTGAATGTTTAATCAAACCCTCCCTTCCGGTGATGGTGGATGTTTTAGCAGTGAATGCTCTTCTAGCATTGATGTTGTTTACATCACAGGCTTGGCTTTGCCTCAAGAATGTCTTGGTTTTGAAGAATGTCGGCTATTGTAATCTAAACACTATTAGGCCAGACACACTGGCTAAGTGGCTAAGTAACTGTTGTGTGGCGGCTGCGTTGCGTTTTCTGTGTCTTTGCACACCAGAAACGTGTCTGACGCTGCAGCTAAGTGACATAGAGGGACTGGATTAGCGGTGTGTTGCTCTTGCCTTTACGTCAACAATTCGTCCAAAATCCGAAAAATAGAGAAATGGGCTGTGTGTTTATTTCAATAACTTTAACACATTTTGTGTAGCTTTAGGCCTTGTTCACACTACTTGATTTTAAAACGTCAGGCTGAACTGTGCGGTTCACACTACATGACTTGCTCTCTGTGAAATGTTCACACCACACGACACGTGATTGATTCACACCAGGAGGTGATGCCCTACACGAATTGACAACGCACTACATAGAGATACAACCACGATCGGATGATAAGAGCAAATCATTTGTGACTCTGAGAGCTGTTTCAGTACTATGGTACGGTCTAAATCCTGAAAATAATCAAATAAATAATGAGTTGACAACAACTCTGTCAGCCAACGATTCTATCTTGTCTAAAAACCACGTTTTGTCACGAAAAACCACGCAATAAAATGAACCAGAAATGACGTGCGCCAATACCCAGCGAAGAAGACACGGCAATATGGACATCGGACAGAAAAAAAGAATAGATGTGTTAGGCAATTTCAACTTACTGCCAAATCAGGAAGCTTTTTTAACACTAGTGTAGCAAAATCAATGGCAAATAAGGTCTGTAATTGTCTTTATTATGTATTTTAGCATTCTCTTGCTGCCACAGGGAATAAGGGGACATGCAATTTGGCTGCTCTAGCCTATCACCTCATAAATCGGGTAAATGAGTAGTGCTTTCTGGCAAGCTTTACCACTATTCCTCATCAACAGAGCACAAATTGTGTACAAACTACACGGCACAGTCAGTATTTCACAAAACCAAGTTGTTTCTGCCATTATTTCTTAACTGACACAAAATCGCATTATTGTGGTGCATTGATCAATGCTTATTCCAACATGATTTGAGGTCAACATGTACAGTATACCCGGCTCTGATTTGCCCTTTGACCTTAATATCTTTGTGTGTCAGGCTGAATGACGCCCCGGTGAGAGGCTTTGAGGAGGATGTGGGGAACAAGACCACTTTGCGTCTGTTTTATCCCGAATCCGCCTCCTATAATCCGGGTATCCACAATGACCCGGACACTCTGCTAGTCCTGGTTCCTTTCAAACAACAGGACCTCCGCTGGCTCAAAGAGATCCTATATGACGAGAAGCGGGTCAGTCCGTCTCACTTATGTTTTTTCTAACCTGTGCCGATTTCCCAGTAATCACGGTTAGCTGTTTTGTTTCTGTGCCGGATTTAGGGTCGAAAGGGTTTCTGGAAGCCCCCTCCCCAGATCTGGCTTGGCCGGACCAGTCAGATCCGTGTCCTGGACCCATATTTTCTTCGGCTAACAGCCAGCAAGCTTCTGCAGATTCCTCTGCAACCACGCCGACAACAGGTGAGATCTCCACACACTCTTACTTTGGCACAACAGATGTGGATATAATTTCAGATATGGAAATTGTGGCATTTGCATATTTGATTGTAATGCATCATACATTAAAGGGATACTCCACTTTTTTTGGAAATAAGCTCATTTTACAACTCCCCCAAAGTTGAGTTAAACTGTTTTACCGTTATTGAATCCATTCAGCCGATCTCCGGTTCTGGCGGTACCACTTTTAGCTTAGCTTAGCATACATCATTGAAGTGCACAAGACCATTAGCATTTCTCAAAAAAAAAAAAAAAAAGACCAAAGAGTTGATATTTTTCCTATTTAAAACTTGATTCTTCTGTAGTTACATCGTGCACTTAGACTGATGGAAAATGTAAAGTTGTGATTTCCTAGGCTGATATGGCTAGGAACTATACTCTCATTCCTGTGTAATAATCTAGACACTTTACCGCCGTACCATGAGTGCAGCAGGCCAGAGCCCGTCGAACGGAGAGCCTATTAGCCCCGTTGTGTATCACCTTGGTTGCAGTTCCATTAGAATTCCACTGGAGGTGATCACGGGCGAGAGCAGAATGAATGGGAGTCTATGGGGCTAAACGGCTAAATGTGTCTCTTTCACCTGCTTGTCGTTAAATCAAAATAAATTTTATTGTTGATTCCGCAAGTTCAATATAGATTATAGGCCAAAAGTCGAATTAACGAGTACTTATGTCCTTTCGATTTCTTACAGGTTACACTCTAAAAAATGCTGGGTTGTTTTAACCCAACTTTGGGTCAAATATGGACTAACCCAGCCGTTGGGTTAAATTTTTACATTACATTTTGAACCCAACATTTCGGGTTTGTCCATATTTGACCCAAAATTGGGTTAAAACAACCCAGCATTTTTTAGAGTGTAGGCTGTTGTTGGCCGTACCACGCTAGCATTCTGCTATTGTGTGACGTCATCACGTGATAAGTGAACTTAAAAATGCAATTTTCAGCTGAGTGTATTTTCTTAGCCCTCCCTTTTGAATGCAACTTTCAAAAAATTACATCCTGAGAAAAGTGGATTTCTGGGGGTGAAACCCCATTGACTCCCATTCATTCTGCACTCGACCGCGAGCGCCCCCGCGTGGACAGAGACGCGTTACTGCAGCCAGTCCAGAACCTGGAAGTAACCAGCCAGTGCCAATTCTCTTCAATTTGACATATCATTGAGCCTGCTCAGAGACTAACAGAGCGTGTCAAAAAAGGCAACAATCCTTCAAACGTGATGAATAGAAATAAAATCCCTAAAATCCCAAGTCTTCTCTTGAACCTCGATGGGTAATATAAACGATTCCAAAGGAGAAGGCTAAAAGACACCAATCTGTTCGGTTCAACCATGCATCCTCCTTTTTTACCCAAGAAGGCCTTCCTCCACAAGGTGCTCTCCTATCAAAATAAAAGTCCACTTTGCCAACTACAGGATGTTTCTGCACCAAATATAAAAGTCCCACATACAAAAGACAGAACGTAACTATGGCATGAAACCAATTGAATCCCACCTTTACTTATTTTACAATCTTTTATCCTCCTTCACATTTGTAAATTAAGTCTATTTCTCTTAGCCCTAATTTATTAGTGTCACAAGCCAATTTTATTTGAAACAGAAATCTTCTATGACATGTCTAAACAAATGCATCCTTGCTGAATTATAGTCAATTCCTTTAAAAAAAAAAATCCTATTGACCTCAAACACTTGTATTTATTATTTGCAGTCGGGAAGGTCAGACTATCGTTCTACGGATCGACTTGTTGATGCTATGC
This sequence comes from Pimephales promelas, assembly GCF_988280905.1. Taxonomy (NCBI): domain Eukaryota; kingdom Metazoa; phylum Chordata; class Actinopteri; order Cypriniformes; family Leuciscidae; genus Pimephales; species Pimephales promelas. Next base: position 2,193,826 of record NC_142778.1, read on the forward strand.
TGTTTCTAATCAAATTAACCTCACCAGGGCCAAGTTTCACTCACGTGTGTTATTTTTATTTCTTTTTTTTTTTTGTGACAGCCAAGATATATGTTTGTATGGTCAATTATCTGTGGCGACAGTGTACAGCCAAAGAATTATTTTAAGAAATGCGTCTGGTACATGTCACTCCCTCTTTATCATTTTGTTATCTATAATTTTAAACTTAGCACAGTTTCAGTCAGGCTAAAACAAACACATACATCCTCTTTCCTGTGTTCTTATGTATTTCTTGGGAGGCACATCCCTCTACATATTTCTGTCAGTTTGCTGAGCTTGTTTGGAGGGCTGTGGTTGGCCAGACACCGCAGACACACTTCTTTATATTCCTCGGTCTGCTTAAGAAGAAGGTTGTCCTCCCCTGTTCCTCGCTGACAGGAACCCCTGCTAACTCTGGGCCCACAGCCAGAATCACAGAGACATCATGCAAACAGAGCCGTACTCGGTCAATAAACATGGGGGAACACACGTGCACATCCACGCTCGCTTCTGGAGCTATTAGTCAAAAACTGAAACAGAGGGATGTTTTTAGTCAAACATCAACACAATGCTGGCCAAACTAGTTCTTAACCTGGACGCTTACTGTACTACTAACACACACACACACACACACACAAATGTTAGCGGAACCACTGGCATCTAAAATTAAAAGCAGAACAAGAAAACGGAAAATAACTGACTAAATCTTTTGTTGTTTATTCAGGGTTCACAGTAATACACAGGCATTTATATATATATAAAAAAATCATTTACATTAATCAAATCTTTAAAGTGTCAATTTTGTTTATTTTACGATTAATTCAAAATTGTATTATCTAGAATACAATCTAGCCCTGTTATTATTAGTAATATTATAATTCAATCCATTGTCCAAACCATTTATCCTCTGTAGGGTCGTGGTTATTATTACCATTTTTAAGGCACACAACTTATTATTTACGGGGCAAAAAAAACAGTATTTGGACACTTAAAAAATTATATTAATATTTTAAAATTTAACCGAGTGATTTAGTGAGCCATTTTGACTTTTAATCAACTGCTGTTTTGGTAATATACGGTACACTGTAAAAAAAAAAAAAAATCTGTTAAATTTACGGGAAAACTCCGGCAGCTGTGGTTACCAGAGTTTTCCCGTTAAAAGTACGGTAGCAACATTTTAGGTTTTACAGACATTGACCGTATTTAATTTTACAGCAATAAACCGTATTTCATTATTTGATAAAATGTTAATTTACTGACATTTTGAAGTATTAATATCTGTTTTGTTCAATTGCAATACACCGACAGCCATCAATCACAGATATAATGAGAGTCAAATGATCAATCAAAGCTCATCATTATCAGCTCTTCCGCAAGAAAGTTCATACAGCTGCACAGTGTCATTCACACAAACATTAAACACCATCATGGTAACATTTTGAAATTTAAAAAATGAAATAAGAATTAATTTAACAATGTTAAATGGAACATAAAACCCTAATGAACATAACTGATAAGAAAAAAAAACTATGCAAATTATGAATAAACAGTTAAAACACATTAAATGTGAAGTGTCACGCAGGGAATTGTGGGAAAGTCAATTTGATTTCTTTTTCACTTCCAAAAACTGTAAATTTAATGGTATTTTACAATAAAATTACATTAAATGTACCATTATATATATATATATATATATATATATCACAGTTATTTACCGTATATAGTCAGGAAACTTTCTGTTAACCAATTAACAGTTTTTCACTGTAGCATTTTTACAGTCTTTTACTGTTAAAATCACAATCATTTTTTACAGTGTACAGTAGTTCATCTGTGAACATATTCTACTACCATTCTGTCTTTAATGTTGAATACATTTTGTTTAATCATTTAAATCTTATCAAGCTTGATATTTGTAAAATGTTGTATACGAGTAACACAGAGCACAGTGGCAAATGTTCACATTTGGAAAGGAAAGACCATTAACCCTTAAACTGTGTTTTGGACAAATGTGGGCAAAATAGTTTTGATATATTTTTTTAAAAACACTTCCCTTGATCTGAGCGGTACAAGACTTGGCTACTTTTCCTAAGTTTGCCTCCTGAAAACATACAATTTTTTTTTTTTACTTATTTTTACAAAGTTAAGTGGGTGAAAAAAAAAACTAACTCCTTAATCTTGTATTTGGGTCAAAAATGGGCACCCATAGAAATGAACGGGAAAAACTAATTTAGAGCATTGTAAAATAAGCCAAAATAAGCCACCAGGTGACAGCAAAGTCACTTCATCTTTAGGTTTTAGCTCTAAGAACTTATTGGAATGATATTTTAATGTAGTAAAAATAAAAAATAAAATAAGCATAATTTCCACAGAAAATATGGTACTTTTTGAAGTAAATAAATTAAAAAATACGCCCAAAATTAAAAAAACACCATAAATGGATAGACAAAACTTTATCGGAGACAGTGATATAACATTTACAATAAACAAAAATTAGGATCACACCTGAGTCCAGGATTAAGGGCTATAAAGTGAATACAGTTTGAGGGCTACCGAGAAGAAGAAAGTAGGAAGTCTCTTGTTTTAATTTGAGCATGATGTGAAAATGGTGACACTGTTGTTGAAATGGATGAGATTCGCATCTTTGAGGAGATGTATACAAGTGTGTTTAGCAGTGGCGGCTGGTGAAAAATATTGGAGGGGGGGCTGAATAAGAGGGGGGTCTGGGGGTACCCCCCCAGAAAATTTTGAATTAAGTAGATGTGATTTCCTGCATTCTGGTGCATTTTAGGCCTTAGGCCATGCCCTTACCTATACCAATAAAATAACTTAAACCAGTCAATACCAATGGTCAAATAATACAATAATAATAATAACAGTTTGACAGTTACTGATAATGAACAAGTTGTTTATTATGCTCTGTGTGCTGACAAAAAAAGTGCAAACGCATAATATTGATAAAATATAGCTGCAAGCAGCCATTACCGGGGCCAAGCGCAAGAAGCGGCAACATATGCCAAAATGGCAAGGAGTGGCAGACCAACTGCAGCAAGGAGCAATTAAGGGCATTTTGAGAGAACTTTGGGCAAATGGCTAAAAAAATCACATAAACATTAACTTATAAGATGATTTAATGGGTTATCACTTTCGAACAATAGGTGGCGCAGTTACGAAATAGATGTGATGTGGTCAGAGGGAGGTGACAATGACACATGCAAAGTTTGGTGTCAAAATGTGAAGGCATTGCAGAGATAAAGCCTAAATAGTAATTTTGGCAGCATGCCTAAACTTTGATGCTGTGGTATACGAAAACGGTTTTGTCTATCATCGTGCAATTCATAACTTTTAGTCGGCACGGTCTGGAGATGATGCGATTAAATTTTCGTGAAAATCGGACAAACGGTCTAGGAGGAGTTCGAAAAAGAAGGCTTTTCAAAGAAATAAAGATGGCGGACAGGAAGTTTGGCTGATTATGCAAAACCTGATATCTATGTTTTCGGCATAACCCAAGGAATCTATTAAGATCAGTTTCATTGCAATAGGCAAATTTATTCAAAAGTTATTAGCGTTCTCAGAAATTAATTATAACTTTTGACCAACAGGTGGCGCTGTCTCAAAATCTTTTGAGTACCTTCAGGGCATGCTGCTTATGGCACACACTGAGTTTCGTAATGTTAGACCAAAGCATTTGTTTAGTATAGCATTGTATTTCACAAAACTGTATTGAAGTCAATGGGAATTTCACGTTTTGTTCTATTATAGCGCCACCAAGAGGCTCAGTCCCACAATTTTTTTTATGTGTCCTCAGAGTGACCCCATACATATGTGTGTCAATTTTGGTGCAAATATCTCAATTTACTTCCGAGTTATAAACATTTATATGAAAAAACACGTAAAAAATGACTGACACATGACTTTGTTTGAATTTTACTACCCCTTACTATCAATATTTACGCATTTGGGCATTAGCGTGTAGTTAACAAGCTATGATTCCGTGTTTCTGGCGGTGGTTTCGTCTCGATCGGAACAGCGGTTTTGAAGATATCGCCAAGTGTTTTTTTCGCGCTAAATCGCTACGCTACGCCATCCGTGAGACGAAACCCGACATATTTGGTATCGTTGGACTCGGCAACGATTCAGGACCTCAAAAATATGACTCCCGTGAAAATAAGTGTACCACACCCAAAGTTATAAGCGTTTGAATAAAACAATTCACCACTAGGTGGCGCTGTTTCGAAACTTCTCAGGCTCCTTCAGGGCATCGTACTGATGACCCATACCGAGTTTCGTAACAATTCGTTCATGCGTTCAAAAAATACAGCATTTTAGCACATAATTCAAAATGGCCGACAGCCAAAATGGCCGATCTGGGAAAATTGGATATCACTCGACTCGGCATGATGCCCTGAATCTAACGAGATGAAGTTTATGATTTTTGGACAAACCGTTCAGAAGTTACGAGCAAAAATAGCCATTTTTCATATCTCCGGACCACTAGGTGGCGCTGCGCCGAAACGCAGCACGTAGCCTCAGGTCATGCTTGTGATAACACGTACCAAGTTTGGTGTGAAAACGAGTAAGCGTTGCGGAGATACAACCTCACGTCTGTTTTCGCAAGCGCTACGTAAATTTTGTTTACGCGTTTATCGAAAACGGTTATTCGAATCATCTTGAATTCCATAACTTTTTGTCAGCACTGCCTGGAGATGATCCGGTGCGGTTTTGGTGAAAATCGGACAAACCGTCTAGGACGAGTTTGCAAAAGTAGGTTTTTTGGAAAATTCAAAATGGCGGCCGTTTTTTAATGACGGAAAATGACGTCATAGGGTGCGATCGAATCGGCATGAGCTCAGGAACAAGAGGAAAAAAGAATTTTGTTGATAGGCCTTACGGTTCAAAAGTTATTAGCATAATAAAAGTGAAACTTTGGACAGTTGGTGGCGCTAGAGGGAATGAGTTAGAGACACCAAAATTGGTGTATTTAAAGTTGGGACTGTCCTCTATCAGAATGTCAAACCAAAACAACTTTCCCGCAAACCGGTCTATGGGCTGCCATAGACGCCCAGTCGGAAGAAGAATAATAATAAATATAGCTGCAAGCAGCCATTACCGGGGCCAAGCGCAAGAAGCGGCAACATATGCCAAAATGGCAAGGAGTGGCAGACCAACTGCTGCAAGGAGCAATTAAGGGCATTTTGAGAGAACTTTGGGCAAATGGCTAAGAAAATCACATAAACATTAACTTATAAGATGATTTAATGGGTTATCACTTTCGAACAATAGGTGGCGCAGTTACGAAATAGATGTGATGTGGTCAGAGTGAGGTGACAATGACACATGCAAAGTTTGGTGTCAAAATGTGAAGGCATTGCAGAGATAAAGCCTAAATAGTAATTTTGGCAGCATGCCTAAATTTTGATGCTGTGGTATACGAAAACCGTTTTGTCTATCATCGTGCAATTCATAACTTTTAGTCGGCACGGTCTGGAGATGATACAATTCAATTTTCGTGAAAATCGGACAAACGGTCTAGGAGGAGTTCGAAAAAGAAGGTTTTTCAAAGAAATAAAGATGGCGAACAGGACGTTTGTCTGATTATGGAAAACCTGATATCTATGTTTTCGGCATAACCGAAGGAATCTATTAAGATCAGTTTCATTGCAATAGGCAAATTTATTCAAAAGTTATTAGCGTTCTCAGAAATTAATTAAAACTTTTGACCAACAGGTGGCGCTGTCTCAAAATCTTTTAAGTACCTTCAGGGCATGCTGCTTATGGCACACACTGAGTTTTGTAATATTACACCAATGCATTTGTTTAGTATAGCATTTTATTTCACAAAACTATTGAAGTCAATGGGAATTTCACGTTTTGTTCTATTATAGCGCCACCAAGAGGCTCAGTCCCACAATTTTTTTTATGTGTCCTCAGAGTGACCCCATACATATGTGTGTCAATTTTGGTGAAAATATCTCAATTTGCTTCCGAGTTATAAACATTTATATGAAAAAACACGTAAAAAATGACTGACACATGACTTTGTTTGAATTTTACTACCCCTTACTATCAATATTTTCGCATTTGGGCATTAGCGTATAGTTAACAAGCTATGATTCCGTGTTTCTGGCGGTGGTTTCGTCTCGATCGGAACAGCGGTTTTGAAGATATCGCCAAGTGTTTTTTTCGCGCTAAATCGCTACGCTACGCCATCCGTGAGACGAAACCGGACATATTTGGTATCGTTGGACTCGGCAACGATTCAGGACCTCAAAAATATGACTCCCGTGAAAATAAGTGTACCACACCCAAAGTTATAAGCGTTTGAATAAAACAATTCACCACTAGGTGGCGCTGTTTCGAAACTTCTCAGGCTCCTTCAGGGCATCGTACTGATGACCCATACCGAGTTTCGTAACAATTCGTTCATGCGTTCAAAAAATACAGCATTTTAGCACATAATTCAAAATGGCCGACAGCCAAAATGGCCGATCTGGGAAAATTGGATATCGGTCGACTCGGCATGATGCCCTGAATCTAACGAGACCAAGTTTTTGATTTTTGGACAAACCGTTCAGAAGTTACGAGCAAAAATAGCCATTTTTCATATCTCCGGACCACTAGGTGGCGCTGCGCCGAAACGCTGCATGTAGCCTCAGGTCATGCTTGTGATAACATGTACCAAGTTTGGTCTGAATAGGATTAAGCGTTGCGGAGATACAGCCTCACGTCTGTTTTTGCAAGCGCTACGTAAAATTAGTTTGCGCGTTTATCGACAACGGTTCTTCGAATCATCTTGAATTCCATAACTTTTTGTCAGCACTGCCTGGAGATGATCCGGTGCGATTTTGGTGAAAATCGGACAAACCGTCTAGGACGAGTTCGCAAAAGTAGGTTTTTTGGAAAATTCAAAATGGCGGCCATTTTTTTATGACGGAAAATGACGTCATAGGGTGCGATCGAATCGGCATGAGCTCAGGAACAAGAAGAAAAAAGAATTTTGTTGATAGGCCTTACGGTTCAAAAGTTATTAGCATAATAAAAGTGCAACTTTGGACAGTTGGTGGCGCTAGAGGGAATGAGTTAGAGACACCAAAATTGGTGTATTTAAAGTTGGGACTGTCCTCTATCAGAATGTCAAACCAAAACAACTTTCCCGCAAACCGGTCTATGGGCTGCCATAGACGCCCAGTCGGAAGAAGAATAATAATAATAATAATAATAAGAACCGGCACAGATACAATAGGTGCCTCCGCACCTTCGGTGCTTGGCCCCTAATAAATATAGCTGCAAGCAGCCATTACCGGGGCCAAGCGCAAGAAGCGGCAACATATGCCAAAATGGCAAGGAGTGGCAGACCAACTGCAGCAAGGAGCAATTAAGGGCATTTTGAGAGAACTTTGGGCAAATGGCTAAGAAAATCACATAAACATTAACTTATAAGATGATTTAATGGGTTATCACTTTCGAACAATAGGTGGCGCAGTTACGAAATAGATGTGATGTGGTCAGAGTGAGGTGACAATGACACATGCAAAGTTTGGTGTCAAAATGTGAAGGCATTGCAGAGATAAAGCCTAAATAGTAATTTTGGCAGCATGCCTAAACTTTGATGCTGTGGTATACGAAAACGGTTTTGTCTATCATCGTGCAATTCATAACTTTTAGCCGGCACGGTCTGGAGATGATACGATTCAATTTTCGTGAAAATCGGACAAGCGGTCTAGGAGGAGTTCGAAAAAGAAGGTTTTTCAAAGAAATAAAGATGGCGGACAGGAAGTTTTCCTGATTATGCAAAACCTGATATCTGTTTTCGGCATAACCCAAGGAATCTATTAAGATCAGTTTCATTGCAATAGGCAAATTTATTCAAAAGTTATTAGCGTTCTCAGAAATTAATTATAACTTTTGACCAACAGGTGGCGCTGTCTCAAAATCTTTTGAGTACCTTCAGGGCTGCTGCTTATGGCACACACTGAGTTTTGTAATATTACACCAATGCATTTGTTTAGTATAGCATTTTATTTCACAAAACTCTATTGAAGTCAATGGGAATTTCACGTTTTGTTCTATTATAGCGCCACCAAGAGGCTCAGTCCCACAATTTTTTTTATGTGTCCTCAGAGTGACCCCATACATATGTGTGTCAATTTTGGTGCAAATATCTCAATTCACTTCCGAGTTATAAACATTTATATGAAAAAACACGTAAAAAATGACTGACACATGACTTTGTTTGAATTTTACTACCCCTTACTATCAATATTTTCGCATTTGGGCATTTGCATGTAGTTAACAAGCTATGATTCCGTGTTTTTGGCGGTGGTTTCGTCTCGATCGGAACAGCGGTTTTGAAGATATTGCCAAGTGTTTTTTTCGCGCTAAATCGCTACGCTACACCAACCGTAACACGAAACCCAGCATGTTTAGTATCGTTGGACTCGGCAACGATTCAGGAACTCAAAAAGATGACTCCCGTGAAAATAAGTGTACCACACCCAAAGTTATAAGCGCTTGAAAAAAACAATTCACCACTAGGTGGCGCTGTTTCGAAACTTCTCAGGCTTCTTCAGGGCATCGTACTGATGACCCATACCGAGTTTCGTAACAATTCGTTCATGCGTTCAAAAAATACAGCATTTTAGCACATAATTCAAAATGGCCGACAGCCAAAATGGCCGATCTGGGAAAATTGGATATCAGTCGACTTGGCATGACGCCCTGAATCTAACGAGATGAAGTTTATGATTTTTGGACAAACCGTTCAGAAGTTACGAGCAAAAATAGCCATTTTTCATATCTCCGGACCACTAGGTGGCGCTGCGCCGAAACGCAGCACGTAGCCTCAGGTCATGCTTGTGATGACACGTACAAAGTTTGGTCTGAAAACGAGTAAGCGTTGCGGAGATACAGCCTCACGTCGGTTTTTGCAAGCGCTACGTAAAATTAGTTTGCGCGCTTATCGAAAACGGTTATTCGAATCATCATGAATTCCATAACTTTTTGTCAGCACTGCCTGGAGATGATCCGGTGCGATTTTGGTGAAAATCGGACAAAGCGTCTAGGACGAGTTCGCAAAAGTAGGTTTTTTGGAAAATTCAAAATGGCGGCCAATTTTTTATGACGGAAAATGACGTCATTGGGTGCGATCGAATCGGCATGAGCTCAGGAACAAGAGGAAAAAAGAATTTTGTTGATAGGCCTTACGGTTCAAAAGTTATTAGCATAATAAAAGTGAAACTTTGGACAGTTGGTGGCGCTAGAGGGAATGCATTAGAGACACCAAAATTGGTGTATTTAAAGTTGGGACTGTCCTCTATCAGAATGTCAAACCAAAACAACTTTCCCGCAAACCGGTCTATGGGCTGCCATAGACGCCAAGTCAGAAACGGAAGAAGAATAATAATAAATATAGCTGCAAGCAGCCATTACCGGGGCCAAGCGCAAGAAGCGGCAACATATGCCAAAATGGCAAGGAGTGGCAGACCAACTGCAGCAAGGAGCAATTAAGGGCATTTTGAGAGAACTTTGGGCAAATGGCTAAAAAAATCACATAAACATTAACTTATAAGATGATTTAATGGGTTATCACTTTCGAACAATAGGTGGCGCAGTTACGAAATAGATGTGATGTGGTCAGAGGGAGGTGACAATGACACATGCAAAGTTTGGTGTCAAAATGTGAAGGCATTGCAGAGATAAAGCCTAAATAGTAATTTTGGCAGCATGCCTAAACTTTGATGCTGTGGTATACGAAAACGGTTTTGTCTATCATCGTGCAATTCATAACTTTTAGTCGGCACGGTCTGGAGATGATGCGATTAAATTTTCGTGAAAATCGGACAAACGGTCTAGGAGGAGTTCGAAAAAGAAGGCTTTTCAAAGAAATAAAGATGGCGGACAGGAAGTTTGGCTGATTATGCAAAACCTGATATCTATGTTTTCGGCATAACCCAAGGAATCTATTAAGATCAGTTTCATTGCAATAGGCAAATTTATTCAAAAGTTATTAGCGTTCTCAGAAATTAATTATAACTTTTGACCAACAGGTGGCGCTGTCTCAAAATCTTTTGAGTACCTTCAGGGCATGCTGCTTATGGCACACACTGAGTTTCGTAATGTTAGACCAAAGCATTTGTTTAGTATAGCATTGTATTTCACAAAACTGTATTGAAGTCAATGGGAATTTCACGTTTTGTTCTATTATAGCGCCACCAAGAGGCTCAGTCCCACAATTTTTTTTTATGTGTCCTCAGAGTGACCCCATACATATGTGTGTCAGTTTTGGTGCAAATATCTCAATTTACTTCCGAGTTATAAACATTTATATGAAAAAACACGTAAAAAATGACTGACACATGACTTTGTTTGAATTTTACTACCCCTTACTATCAATATTTACGCATTTGGGCATTAGCGTTTAGTTAACAAGCTATGATTCCGTGTTTCTGGCGGTGGTTTCGTCTCGATCGGAACAGCGGTTTTGAAGATATCGCCAAGTGTTTTTTTCGCGCTAAATCGCTACGCTACGCCATCCGTGAGACGAAACCCGACATATTTGGTATCGTTGGACTCGGCAACGATTCAGGACCTCAAAAATATGACTCCCGTGAAAATAAGTGTACCACACCCAAAGGTATAAGCGTTTGAATAAAACAATTCACCACTAGGTGGCGCTGTTTCGAAACTTCTCAGGCTCCTTCAGGGCATCGTACTGATGACCCATAACGAGTTTCGTAACAATTCGTTCATGCGTTCAAAAAATACAGCATTTTAGCACATAATTCAAAATGGCCGACAGCCAAAATGGCCGATCTGGGAAAATTGGATATCGGTCGACTCGGCATGACGCCCTGAATCTAACGAGACCAAGTTTTTGATTTTTGGAGAAACCGTTCAGAAGTTACGAGCAAAAATAGCCATTTTTCATATCTCCGGACCACTAGGTGGCGCTGCGCCGAAACGCAGCACGTAGCCTCAGGTCATGCTTGTGATAACACGTACCAAGTTTGGTGTGAAAACGAGTAAGCGTTGCGGAGATACAACCTCACGTCTGTTTTCGCAAGCGCTACGTAAATTTTGTTTACGCGTTTATCGAAAACGGTTATTCGAATCATCTTGAATTCCATAACTTTTTGTCAGCACTGCCTGGAGATGATCCGGTGCGATTTTGGTGAAAATCGGACAAACCGTCTAGGACGAGTTCGCAAAAGTAGGTTTTTTGGAAAATTCAAAATGGCGGCCGTTTTTTTATGACGGAAAATGACGTCATAGGGTGCGATCGAATCGGCATGAGCTCAGGAACAAGAGGAAAAAAGAATTTTGTTGATAGGCCTTACGGTTCAAAAGTTATTAGCATAATAAAAGTGAAACTTTGGACAGTTGGTGGCGCTAGAGGGAATGAGTTAGAGACACCAAAATTGGTGTATTTAAAGTTGGGACTGTCCTCTATCAGAATGTCAAACCAAAACAACTTTCCCGCAAACCGGTCTATGGGCTGCCATAGACGCCCAGTCGGAAGAAGAATAATAATAATAATAATAATAAGAACCGGCACAGATACAATAGGTGCCTCCGCACCTTCGGTGCTTGGCCCCTAATAATAGGAAACGGAACAGATACAATAGGTGCCTCCGCACCTTCGGTGCTTGGCCCCTAATAAATATAGCTGCAAGCAGCCATTACCGGGGCCAAGCGCAAGAAGCGGCAACATATGCCAAAATGGCAAGGAGTGGCAGACCAACTGTAGCAAGGAGCAATTAAGGGCATTTTGAGAGAACTTTGGGCAAATGGCTAAAAAAATCACATAAACATTAACTTATAAGATGATTTAATGGGTTATCACTTTCGAACAATAGGTGGCGCAGTTACGAAATAGATGTGATGTGGTCAGAGGGAGGTGACAATGACACATGCAAAGTTTGGTGTCAAAATGTGAAGGCATTGCAGAGATAAAGCCTAAATAGTAATTTTGGCAGCATGCCTAAATTTTGATGCTGTGGTATACAAAAACGGTTTTGTCTATCATCGTGCAATTCATAACTTTTAGTCGGCACGGTCTGGAGATGATACTATTCAATTTTCGTGAAAATCGAACAAACGGTCTAGGAGGAGTTCGAAAAAGAAGGTTTTTCAAAGAAATAAAGATGGCGAACAGGACGTTTGTCTGATTATGGAAAACCTGATATCTATGTTTTCGGCATAACCGAAGGAATCTATTAAGATCAGTTTCATTGCAATAGGCAAATTTATTCAAAAGTTATTAGCGTTCTCAGAAATTAATTATAACTTTTGACCAACAGGTGGCGCTGTCTCAAAATCTTTTGAGTACCTTCAGGGCATGCTGCTTATGGCACACACTGAGTTTTGTAATATTACACCAATGCATTTGTTTAGTATAGCATTTTATTTCACAAAACTCTATTGAAGTCAATGGGAATTTCACGTTTTGTTCTATTATAGCGCCACCAAGAGGCTCAGTCCCACAATTTTTTTTATGTGTCCTCAGAGTGACCCCATACATATGTGTGTCAATTTTGGTGCAAATATCTCAATTCACTTCCGAGTTATAAACATTTATATGAAAAAACACATAAAAAATGACTGACACATGACTTTGTTTGAATTTTACTACCCCTTACTATCAATATTTTCGCATTTGGGCATTTGCATATAGTTAACAAGCTATGATTCCGTGTTTCTGGCGGTGGTTTCGTCTCGATCGGAACAGTGGTTTTGAAGATATCGCCAAGTGTTTTTTTCGCGCTAAATCGCTACGCTACGCCATCCGTGAGACGAAACCCGACATATTTGGTATCGTTGGACTCGGCAACGATTCAGGACCTCAAAAATATGACTCCCGTGAAAATAAGTGTACCACACCCAAAGTTATAAGCGTTTGAATAAAACAATTCACCACTAGGTGGCGCTGTTTCGAAACTTCTCAGGCTCCTTCAGGGCATCGTACTGATGACCCATACCGAGTTTCGTAACAATTCGTTCATGCGTTCAAAAAATACAGCATTTTAGCACATAATTCAAAATGGCCGACAGCCAAAATGGCCGATCTGGGAAAATTGGATATCACTCGACTCGGCATGATGCCCTGAATCTAACGAGATGAAGTTTATGATTTTTGGACAAACCGTTCAGAAGTTACGAGCAAAAATAGCCATTTTTCATATCTCCGGACCACTAGGTGGCGCTGCGCCGAAACGCAGCACGTAGCCTCAGGTCATGCTTGTGATAACACGTACCAAGTTTGGTGTGAAAACGAGTAAGCGTTGCGGAGATACAACCTCACGTCTGTTTTCGCAAGCGCTACGTAAATTTTGTTTACGCGTTTATCGAAAACGGTTATTCGAATCATCTTGAATTCCATAACTTTTTGTCAGCACTGCCTGGAGATGATCCGGTGCGGTTTTGGTGAAAATCGGACAAACCGTCTAGGACGAGTTTGCAAAAGTAGGTTTTTTGGAAAATTCAAAATGGCGGCCGTTTTTTAATGACGGAAAATGACGTCATAGGGTGCGATCGAATCGGCATGAGCTCAGGAACAAGAGGAAAAAAGAATTTTGTTGATAGGCCTTACGGTTCAAAAGTTATTAGCATAATAAAAGTGAAACTTTGGACAGTTGGTGGCGCTAGAGGGAATGAGTTAGAGACACCAAAATTGGTGTATTTAAAGTTGGGACTGTCCTCTATCAGAATGTCAAACCAAAACAACTTTCCCGCAAACCGGTCTATGGGCTGCCATAGACGCCCAGTCGGAAGAAGAATAATAATAATAAATATAGCTGCAAGCAGCCATTACCGGGGCCAAGCGCAAGAAGCGGCAACATATGCCAAAATGGCAAGGAGTGGCAGACCAACTGCAGCAAGGAGCAATTAAGGGCATTTTGAGAGAACTTTGGGCAAATGGCTAAGAAAATCACATAAACATTAACTTATAAGATGATTTAATGGGTTATCACTTTCGAACAATAGGTGGCGCAGTTACGAAATAGATGTGATGTGGTCAGAGTGAGGTGACAATGACACATGCAAAGTTTGGTGTCAAAATGTGAAGGCATTGCAGAGATAAAGCCTAAATAGTAATTTTGGCAGCATGCCTAAACTTTGATGCTGTGGTATACGAAAACGGTTTTGTCTATCATCGTGCAATTCATAACTTTTAGCCGGCACGGTCTGGAGATGATACGATTCAATTTTCGTGAAAATCGGACAAGCGGTCTAGGAGGAGTTCGAAAAAGAAGGTTTTTCAAAGAAATAAAGATGGCGGACAGGAAGTTTTCCTGATTATGCAAAACCTGATATCTGTTTTCGGCATAACCCAAGGAATCTATTAAGATCAGTTTCATTGCAATAGGCAAATTTATTCAAAAGTTATTAGCGTTCTCAGAAATTAATTATAACTTTTGACCAACAGGTGGCGCTGTCTCAAAATCTTTTGAGTACCTTCAGGGCTGCTGCTTATGGCACACACTGAGTTTTGTAATATTACACCAATGCATTTGTTTAGTATAGCATTTTATTTCACAAAACTCTATTGAAGTCAATGGGAATTTCACGTTTTGTTCTATTATAGCGCCACCAAGAGGCTCAGTCCCACAATTTTTTTTATGTGTCCTCAGAGTGACCCCATACATATGTGTGTCAATTTTGGTGCAAATATCTCAATTCACTTCCGAGTTATAAACATTTATATGAAAAAACACGTAAAAAATGACTGACACATGACTTTGTTTGAATTTTACTACCCCTTACTATCAATATTTTCGCATTTGGGCATTTGCATGTAGTTAACAAGCTATGATTCCGTGTTTTTGGCGGTGGTTTCGTCTCGATCGGAACAGCGGTTTTGAAGATATTGCCAAGTGTTTTTTTCGCGCTAAATCGCTACGCTACACCAACCGTAACACGAAACCCAGCATGTTTAGTATCGTTGGACTCGGCAACGATTCAGGAACTCAAAAAGATGACTCCCGTGAAAATAAGTGTACCACACCCAAAGTTATAAGCGCTTGAAAAAAACAATTCACCACTAGGTGGCGCTGTTTCGAAACTTCTCAGGCTTCTTCAGGGCATCGTACTGATGACCCATACCGAGTTTCGTAACAATTCGTTCATGCGTTCAAAAAATACAGCATTTTAGCACATAATTCAAAATGGCCGACAGCCAAAATGGCCGATCTGGGAAAATTGGATATCAGTCGACTTGGCATGACGCCCTGAATCTAACGAGATGAAGTTTATGATTTTTGGACAAACCGTTCAGAAGTTACGAGCAAAAATAGCCATTTTTCATATCTCCGGACCACTAGGTGGCGCTGCGCCGAAACGCAGCACGTAGCCTCAGGTCATGCTTGTGATGACACGTACAAAGTTTGGTCTGAAAACGAGTAAGCGTTGCGGAGATACAGCCTCACGTCGGTTTTTGCAAGCGCTACGTAAAATTAGTTTGCGCGCTTATCGAAAACGGTTATTCGAATCATCATGAATTCCATAACTTTTTGTCAGCACTGCCTGGAGATGATCCGGTGCGATTTTGGTGAAAATCGGACAAAGCGTCTAGGACGAGTTCGCAAAAGTAGGTTTTTTGGAAAATTCAAAATGGCGGCCAATTTTTTATGACGGAAAATGACGTCATTGGGTGCGATCGAATCGGCATGAGCTCAGGAACAAGAGGAAAAAAGAATTTTGTTGATAGGCCTTACGGTTCAAAAGTTATTAGCATAATAAAAGTGAAACTTTGGACAGTTGGTGGCGCTAGAGGGAATGCATTAGAGACACCAAAATTGGTGTATTTAAAGTTGGGACTGTCCTCTATCAGAATGTCAAACCAAAACAACTTTCCCGCAAACCGGTCTATGGGCTGCCATAGACGCCAAGTCAGAAACGGAAGAAGAATAATAATAATAATAGGAAACGGAACAGATACAATAGGTGCCTCCGCACCTTCGGTGCTTGGCCCCTAATAAATATAGCTGCAAGCAGCCATTACCGGGGCCAAGCGCAAGAAGCGGCAACATATGCCAAAATGGCAAGGAGTGGCAGACCAACTGTAGCAAGGAGCAATTAAGGGCATTTTGAGAGAACTTTGGGCAAATGGCTAAAAAAATCACATAAACATTAACTTATAAGATGATTTAATGGGTTATCACTTTCGAACAATAGGTGGCGCAGTTACGAAATAGATGTGATGTGGTCAGAGGGAGGTGACAATGACACATGCAAAGTTTGGTGTCAAAATGTGAAGGCATTGCAGAGATAAAGCCTAAATAGTAATTTTGGCAGCATGCCTAAATTTTGATGCTGTGGTATACAAAAACGGTTTTGTCTATCATCGTGCAATTCATAACTTTTAGTCGGCACGGTCTGGAGATGATACTATTCAATTTTCGTGAAAATCGAACAAACGGTCTAGGAGGAGTTCGAAAAAGAAGGTTTTTCAAAGAAATAAAGATGGCGAACAGGACGTTTGTCTGATTATGGAAAACCTGATATCTATGTTTTCGGCATAACCGAAGGAATCTATTAAGATCAGTTTCATTGCAATAGGCAAATTTATTCAAAAGTTATTAGCGTTCTCAGAAATTAATTATAACTTTTGACCAACAGGTGGCGCTGTCTCAAAATCTTTTGAGTACCTTCAGGGCATGCTGCTTATGGCACACACTGAGTTTTGTAATATTACACCAATGCATTTGTTTAGTATAGCATTTTATTTCACAAAACTCTATTGAAGTCAATGGGAATTTCACGTTTTGTTCTATTATAGCGCCACCAAGAGGCTCAGTCCCACAATTTTTTTTATGTGTCCTCAGAGTGACCCCATACATATGTGTGTCAATTTTGGTGCAAATATCTCAATTCACTTCCGAGTTATAAACATTTATATGAAAAAACACATAAAAAATGACTGACACATGACTTTGTTTGAATTTTACTACCCCTTACTATCAATATTTTCGCATTTGGGCATTTGCATATAGTTAACAAGCTATGATTCCGTGTTTCTGGCGGTGGTTTCGTCTCGATCGGAACAGTGGTTTTGAAGATATCGCCAAGTGTTTTTTTCGCGCTAAATCGCTACACTACACCAACCGTAACACGAAACCCAGCATGTTTAGTATCGTTGGACTCGGCAACGATTCAGGACCTCAAAAATATGACTCCCGTGAAAATAAGTGTACCACACCCAAAGTTATAAGCGTTTGAATAAAACAATTCACCAATAGGTGGCGCTGTTTCGAAACTTCTCAGGCTCCTTCAGGGCATCGTACTGATGACCCATACCGAGTTTCGTAACAATTCGTTCATGCGTTCAAAAAATACAGCATTTTCGCACATAATTCAAAATGGCCGACAGCCAAAATGGCCGATCTGGGAAAATTGGATATCGGTCGACTCGGCATGACGCCCTGAATCTATCGAGACCAAGTTTTTGATTTTTGGAGAAACCGTTCAGAAGTTATGAGCAAAAATAGCCATTTTTTATATCTCCGGACCACTAGGTGGCGCTGCGCCGAAACGCTGCATGTAGCCTCAGATCATGCTTGTGATGACATGTACCAAGTTTGGTCTGAATAGGATGAAGCGTTGCGGAGATACAGCCTCACGTCTGTTTTCGCAAGCGCTACGTAAAATTAGTTTGCGCGTTTATCGAAAACGGTTCTTCGAATCATCTTGAATTCCATAACTTTTTGTCAGCACTGCCTGGAGATGATCCGGTGCGATTTTGGTGAAAATCGGACAAACCGTCTAGGACGAGTTCGCAAAAGTAGGTTTTTTGGAAAATTCAAAATGGCGGCCATTTTTTTATGACGGAAAATGACGTCATAGGGTGCTATCGAATCGGCATGAGCTCAGGAACAAGAGGAAAAAAGAATTTTGTTGATAGGCCTTACGGTTCAAAAGTTATTAGCATAATAAAAGTGCAACTTTGGACAGTTGGTGGCGCTAGAGGGAATGAGTTAGAGACACCAAAATTGGTGTATTTAAAGTTGGGACTGTCCTCTATCAGAATGTCAAACCAAAACAACTTTCCCGCAAACCGGTCTATGGGCTGCCATAGACGCCCAGTCGGAAGAAGAATAATAATAATAATAAATATAGCTGCAAGCAGCCATTACCGGGGCCAAGCGCAAGAAGCGGCAACATATGCCAAAATGGCAAGGAGTGGCAGACCAACTGCAGCAAGGAGCAATTAAGGGCATTTTGAGAGAACTTTGGGCAAATGGCTAAGAAAATCACATAAACATTAACTTATAAGATGATTTAATGGGTTATCACTTTCGAACAATAGGTGGCGCAGTTACGAAATAGATGTGATGTGGTCAGAGGGAGGTGACAATGACACATGCAAAGTTTGGTGTCAAAATGTGAAGGCATTGCAGAGATAAAGCCTAAATAGTCATTTTGGCAGCATGCCTCAAATTTGATGCTGTGGTATACGAAAAAGGTTTTGTCTATCGTCACGCAATCCATAACTTTTATTCGGCTCCGTCTGGAGATGATACGATTAAATTTTCGTGAAAATCGGACAAACGGTCTAGGAGGAGTTCGAAAAAGAAGGTTTTTCAAAGAAATAAAGATGGCGGACAGGAAGTTTAGCTGATTATGCAAAACCTGACATCTATGTTTTCGGCATAACCCAAGGAATCTATTAAGATCAGTTTCATTGCAATAGGCAAATTTGTTCAAAAGTTATTAGCGTTCTCAGAAATTAATTATAACTTTTGACCAACAGGTGGCGCTGTCTCAAAATCTTTTGAGTACCTTCAGGGCATGCTGCTTATGGCACACACTGAGTTTTGTAATGTTAGACCAAAGCATTTGTTTAGTATAGCATTGTATTTCACAAAACTGTATTGAAGTCAATGGGAAATTCACGTTTTGTTCTATTATAGCGCCACCAAGAGGCTCAGTCCCACAATTTTTTTTATGTGTCCTCAGAGTGACCCCATACATATGTGTGTCAGTTTTGGTGAAAATATCTCAATTTGCTTCCGAGTTATAAACATTTATATGAAAAAACACATAAAAAATGACTGACACATGACTTTGTTTGAATTTTACTACCCCTTACTATCAATATTTACGCATTTGGGCTTTTGCATATAGTTAACAAGCTATGATTCCGTGTTTCTGACGGTGGTTTCGTCTCGATCGGAACAGCGGTTTTGAAGATATCGCCAAGTGTTTTTTTCGCGCTAAATCGCTACGCTACGCCATCCGTGAGACGAAAGCCGACATATTTGGTATCGTTGGACTCGGCAACGATTCAGGACCTCAAAAATATGACTCCCGTGAAAATAAGTGTACCACACCCAAAGTTATAAGCGTTTGGAAAAAAAAATTCACCACTAGGTGGCGCTGTTTCGAAACTTCTCAGGCTCCTTCAGGGCATCGTACTGATGACCCATACCGAGTTTCGTAACAATTCGTTCATGCGTTCAAAAAATACAGCATTTTAGCACATAATTCAAAATGGCCGACAGCCAAAATGGACGATCTGGGAAAATTGGATATCGGTCGACTCGGCATGATGCCCTGAATCTAACGAGACCAAGTTTTTGATTTTTGGACAAACCGTTCAGAAGTTACGAGCAAAAATAGCCATTTTTCATATCTCCGGACCACTAGGTGGCGCTGCGCCGAAACGCTGCATGTAGCCTCAGGTCATGCTTGTGATGACACGTACAAAGTTTGGTCTGAAAACGAGTAAGCGTTGCGGAGATACAGCCTCACGTCTGTTTTCGCAAGCGCTACGTAAAATTAGTTTGCGCGCTTATCGAAAACGGTTATTCGAATCATCTTGAATTCCATAACTTTTTGTCAGCACTGCCTGGAGATGATCCGGTGCGATTTTGGTGAAAATCGGACAAACCGTCTAGGACGAGTTCGCAAAAGTAGGTTTTTTGGAAAATTCAAAATGGCGGCCAATTTTTTATGACGGAAAATGACGTCATAGGGTGCGATCGAATCGGCATGAGCTCAGGAACAAGAGGAAAAAAGAATTTTGTTGATAGGCCTTACGGTTCAAAAGTTATTAGCATAATAAAAGTGAAACTTTGGACAGTTGGTGGCGCTAGAGGGAATGAGTTAGAGACACCAAAATTGGAGTATTTAAAGTTGGGACTGTCCTCTATCAGAATGTCAAACCAAAACAACTTTCCCGCAAACCGGTCTATGGGCTGCCATAGACGCCCAGTCGGAAGAAGAATAATAATAATAAATATAGCTGCAAGCAGCCATTACCGGGGCCAAGCGCAAGAAGCGGCAACATATGCCAAAATGGCAAGGAGTGGCAGACCAACTGCAGCAAGGAGCAATTAAGGGCATTTTGAGAGAACTTTGGGCAAATGGCTAAGAAAATCACATAAACATTAACTTATAAGATGATTTAATGGGTTATCACTTTCGAACAATAGGTGGCGCAGTTACGAAATAGATGTGATGTGGTCAGAGTGAGGTGACAATGACACATGCAAAGTTTGGTGTCAAAATGTGAAGGCATTGCAGAGATAAAGCCTAAATAGTAATTTTGGCAGCATGCCTAAAATTTGATGCTGTGGTATACGAAAACGGTTTTGTCTATCATCGTGCAATTCATAACTTTTAGTCGGCACGGTCTGGAGATGATACGATTCAATTTTCGTGAAAATCGGACAAACGGTCTAGGAGGAGTTCGAAAAAGAAGGTTTTTCAAAGAAATAAAGATGGCGAACAGGAAGTTTGTCTGATTATGGAAAACCTGATATCTATGTTTTCAGCATAACCCAACGAATCTATTAAGATCAGTTTCATTGCAATAAGCAAATTTATTCAAAAGTTATTAGCGTTCTCAGAAATTAATTATAACTTTTGACCAACAGGTGGCGCTGTCTCAAAATCTTTTGAGTACCTTCAGGGCATGCTGCTTATGGCATACACTGAGTTTTGTAATATTACACTAATGCATTTGTTTAGTATAGCATTTTATTTCACAAAACTCTATTGAAGTCAATGGGAATTTCACGTTTTGTTCTATTATAGCGCCACCAAGAGGCTCAGTCCCACAATTTTTTTTATGTGTCCTCAGAGTGACCCCATACATATGTGTGTCAATTTTGGTGCAAATATCTCAATTCACTTCCGAGGTATAAACATTTATATGAAAAAACACGTAAAAAATGACTGACACATGACTTTGTTTGAATTTTACTACCCCTTACTATCAATATTTTCGCATTTGGGCATTAGCGTTTAGTTAACAAGCTATGATTCCGTGTTTCTGGCGGTGGTTTCGTCTCGATCGGAACAGCGGTTTTGAAGATATCGCCAAGTGTTTTTTTCACGCTAAATCGCTACGCTACACCAACCGTAACACGAAACCCAGCATGTTTAGTATCGTTGGACTCGGCAACGATTCAGGAACTCAAAAAATGACTCCCGTGAAAATAAGTGTACCACACCCAAAGTTATAAGCGTTTGAAAAAAAAAATTCACCACTAGGTGGCGCTGTTTCGAAACTTCTCAGGCTTCTTCAGGGCATCGTACTGATGACCCATACCGAGTTTCGTAACAATTCGTTCATGCGTTCAAAAAATACAGCATTTTAGCACATAATTCAAAATGGCCGACAGCCAAAATGGCCGATCTGGGAAAATTGGATATCAGTCGACTCGGCATGATGCCCTGAATCTAACGAGATGAAGTTTATGATTTTTGGACAAACCGTTCAGAAGTTACGAGCAAAAATAGCCATTTTTCATATCTCCGGACCACTAGGTGGCGCTGCGCCGAAACGCTGCATGTAGCCTCAGGTCATGCTTGTGATGACATGTACCAAGTTTGGTCTGAATAGGATGAAGCGTTGCGGAGATACAGCCTCACGTCTGTTTTTGCAAGCGCTACGTAAAATTAGTTTGCGCGTTTATCGAAAACGGTTCTTCGAATCATCTTGAATTCCATAACTTTTTGTCAGCACTGCCTGGAGATGATCCGGTGCGATTTTGGTGAAAATCGGACAAACCGTCTAGGACGAGTTCGCAAAAGTAGGTTTTTTGGAAAATTCAAAATGGCGGCCATTTTTTTATGACGGAAAATGACGTCATAGGGTGCGATCGAATCGGCATGAGCTCAGGAACAAGAAGAAAAAAGAATTTTGTTGATAGGCCTCACGGTTCAAAAGTTATTAGCATAATAAAAGTGCAACTTTGGACAGTTGGTGGCGCTAGAGGGAATGAGTTAGAGACACCAAAATTGGTGTATTTAAAGTTGGGACTGTCCTCTATCAGAATGTCAAACCAAAACAACTTTCCCGCAAACCGGTCTATGGGCTGTCATAGACGCCCAGTCGGAAGAAGAATAATAATAATAATAAATATAGCTGCAAGCAGCCATTACCGGGGCCAAGCGCAAGAAGCGGCAACATATGCCAAAATGGCAAGGAGTGGCAGACCAACTGCAGCAAGGAGCAATTAAGGGCATTTTGAGAGAACTTTGGGCAAATGGCTAAGAAAATCACATAAACATTAACTTATAATATGATTTAATGGGTTATCACTTTCGAACAATAGGTGGCGCAGTTACAAAATAGATGTGATGTGGTCAGAGTGAGGTGACAATGACACATGCAAAGTTTGGTGTCAAAATGTGAAGGCATTGCAGAGATAAAGCCTAAATAGTCATTTTGGCAGCATGCCTCAAATTTGATGCTGTGGTATACGAAAACGGTTTTGTCTATCGTCACGCAATCCATAACCTTTATTTGGCACCGTCTGGAGATGATACGATTCAATTTTCGTGAAAATTGGACAAACGGTCTAGGAGGAGTTCGAAAAAGAAGGTTTTTCAAAGAAATAAAGATGGCGGACAGGAAGTTTGGCTGATTATGCAAAACCTGATATCTATGTTTTCGGCATAACCCAAGGAATCTATTAAGATCAGTTTCATTGCAATAGGCAAATTTATTCAAAAGTTATTAGCGTTCTCAGAAATTAATTATAACTTTTGACCAACAGGTGGCGCTGTCTCAAAATCTTTTGAGTACCTTCAGGGCATGCTGCTTATGGCACACACTGAGTTTCGTAATGTTAGACCAAAGCATTTGTTTAGTATAGCATTGTATTTCACAAAACTGTATTGAAGTCAATGGGAATTTCACGTTTTGTTCTATTATAGCGCCACCAAGAGGCTCAGTCCCACAATTTTTTTTATGTGTCCTCAGAGTGACCCCATACATATGTGTGTCGATTTTGGTGCAAATATCTCAATTTACTTCCGAGTTATAAACATTTATATGAAAAAACACGTAAAAAATGACTGACACATGACTTTGTTTGAATTTTACTACCCCTTACTATCAATATTTACGCATTTGGGCATTAGCGTATGGTTAACAAGCTATGATTCCGTGTTTCTGGCGGTGGTTTCGTCTCGATCGGAACAGCGGTTTTGAAGATATCGCCAAGTGTTTTTTTCGCGCTAAATCGCTACGCTACGCCATCCGTGAGACAAAACCCGACATATTTGGTATCGTTGGACTCGGCAACGATTCAGGACCTCAAAAATATGACTCCCGTGAAAATAAGTGTACCACACCCAAAGTTATAAGCGTTTGAATAAAACAATTCACCACTAGGTGGCGCTGTTTCGAAACTTCTCAGGCTCCTTCAGGGCATCGTACTGATGACCCATAACGAGTTTCGTAACAATTCGTTCATGCGTTCAAAAAATACAGCATTTTAGCACATAATTCAAAATGGCCGACAGCCAAAATGGCCGATCTGGGAAAATTGGATATCGGTCGACTCGGCATGACGCCCTGAATCTAACGAGACCAAGTTTTTGATTTTTGGAGAAACCGTTCAGAAGTTACGAGCAAAAATAGCCATTTTTCATATCTCCGGACCACTAGGTGGCGCTGCGCCGAAACGCAGCACGTAGCCTCAGGTCATGCTTGTGATTACACGTACCAAGTTTGGTGTGACAACGAGTAAGCGTTGCGGAGATACAACCTCACGTCTGTTTTCGCAAGCGCTACGTAAATTTTGTTTACGCGTTTATCGAAAACGGTTATTCGAATCATCTTGAATTCCATAACTTTTTGTCAGCACTGCCTGGAGATGATCCGGTGCGATTTTGGTGAAAATCGGACAAACCGTCTAGGACGAGTTCGCAAAAGTAGGTTTTTTGGAAAATTCAAAATGGCGGCCGTTTTTTTATGACGGAAAATGACGTCATATGGTGCGATCGAATCGGCATGAGCTCAGGAACAAGAGGAAAAAAGAATTTTGTTGATAGGCCTTACGGTTCAAAAGTTATTAGCATAATAAAAGTGAAACTTTGGACAGTTGGTGGCGCTAGAGGGAATGAGTTAGAGACACCAAAATTGGTGTATTTAAAGTTGGGACTGTCCTCTATCAGAATGTCAAACCAAAACAACTTTCCCGCAAACCGGTCTATGGGCTGCCATAGACGCCCAGTCGGAAGAAGAATAATAATAATAATAATAATAAGAACCGGCACAGATACAATAGGTGCCTCCGCACCTTCGGTGCTTGGCCCCTAATAACTAGAATGTACATTTCCAGAGGAAAATGTGAAGTGGTGCTTGCAGTGGC
Source organism: Pimephales promelas (assembly GCF_988280905.1). Lineage (NCBI taxonomy): Eukaryota > Metazoa > Chordata > Actinopteri > Cypriniformes > Leuciscidae > Pimephales > Pimephales promelas. Next base: position 2,218,449 of record NC_142778.1, read on the forward strand.
AAAAAGCTCGCTCGGTTGCTAGGGTGTTATGGGTGGTTGCTAGGGTGTTCTGGGTGGTTGCTAGGGTGTTGCTAGGTGGTTGCTAGGGTGTTCTGTGTGGTTGCTAGGGTGTTGCTAGGAGGTTGCTAGGGTGTTCTGGGTGGTTGCTATGGTGTTGCTAGGTGGTTGCTAGGGTGTTCTGAGTGGTTGCTAGGGTGTTGCTAGGTGGTTGCTAGGGTGTTATAGATGGTTGCTAGGGTATTGGTAGGTGGTTGCTAGGGTGTTCTGGGTGGTTGCTAGGGTGTTGCTAGGTGTTCTGGTTGGTTGCTAGGGTGTTGCTAGGCGGTTGCTAGGGTGTTCTGTGTGGTTGCTAGGGTGTTGCTAGGTGGTTGCTAGGGTATTCTTGGTGGTTGCTAGGGTGTTGCTAGGTGGTTGCTATGGTATTCTGGGTGGTTGCTATGGTGTTACTAGGTGGTTGGTAGTGTTCACATATGGTTATTATAGAGTTTTTATATTGTTCATGGCATGATTTAGCACTTAGCTAATCAATATTAGCATGTAGCTATTCACAGCTAGCATGTTTAGCATTTTGAAAGTTCTATGTGCTAGCATGAGTCAAAAGACCCAACCCCCATCGTGATACAATGTTCTGATGCTGAGATATAGCTGTTACAAAATGGTTGCTAGGGTACTCTGTTTGGTTGCTAGGGAGTGGCTTGGCAGCTTCCAATCATGAAGCTCCAAAGTCAATGTGAATGTATAAACCAACCCCCATCTCTATACGATGTTCTGATAAAGAGATGTAGGCCTTGCAAAATGGTTGCTAGGGTACTCTTTTTGGTTGCTAGGGAGTGGCTTGGTAGCTGTCAATCATGAAACTCCAAAGGCTGCTTGTCAGTATGAATGATATAAACCAACTCCCATGCCTCTATGACATTCAGAATGGAAGATATCCCTCTTTGGATTTTGGTTGCTAAGGTGCTCTACAATGGTTGCTAGGGCATGGCCAGAAATTGTTGAGGTGATTCAGGATTGGCTGTTTGCTGGCCCAAGTCAAACGAGCCCACCCTCATGTTTCTATGACACTTATATCCTGAGATATCCCTTTGATCTCTTTTAATGGAAGTCTATGGGAGTTGTTGCTAAGGTGCTCTAAATGGTTGCTAGGGCGTGGCTTAATAGCTTCACAATGATGCTGAGAGACTGATTGGTCGTCTGAGTAAAATGAGCCCGCCCCCTTGTCTCTATGACACTGTGATCCAGAGCTATGTTCAATACAAAATCCCTATGCAATTTACCATAGTAGGAAAAACACTAAAAGTCTATGGGACTTTTTTACCCAATGATTTGCCCCTGGGGCGAACACCGTACCCCCGATCGCTACGAAAAGTCACAGCACACCTCTCCTCAATAATCCGCACAATTTGACGCCTCAATCAGGGGTCTGTGATGTCGGCGTGTATTTTTTAACAGATGATTACTATTTAGTCTCTAAAATGAGTTTTTATAGAGTTTTTATAGAGTTATTTAGTATGGCACGAGGCCTGCGGCCTCGTGCCTATTGCCCACGGTTGCTAGGGTGCTGTAACTGGTTGCTATGGTGTGGCTATGAAGATTTTAGGCCATTACTCATTGGCTGCTTGATAAATTAAATCCTCCTAGGGAGAGAGAGACGTCTGCCTGACAGCAGGGCTGTCAGGCCCTTTTGTGTCTGTGAGAAAGTGACAGTTGGGATTTGAATTTTTGAAAAATCCCCAATGTAAGTCAATGGGACTTTTTTGGCCGCTTTTCGGTCCGCTGTGCGAACATCGTACACCCGATCTCTTAGAAAAGTCATAGCACACCTCTCCTAAACGAGCCGGTCGATTTGACACCACTCTCATGAGTCTGTGACAAAAGCTGCGGGAGGAGTAGCGCGCCGAAGTTTTGTGTGGAAGAAAAAAAAGATTAATAAGTATGGAGGATAACAATAGTGTTGCTTTGCAAGCACCACTAATAAGAACCGGCACAGATACAATAGGTGCCTCCGCACCTTCGGTGCTTGGCCCCTAATAATAATAATAAGAACCGGCACAGACACAATAGGTGCCTCCGCACCTTCGGTGCTTGGCCCCTAATTATAATATAGGTAATACAAAAAATAATAGATAATACAACAATCTAGTTTAATCAATCCCCAGCTGTAGATTACATATTTTTGACAAATTGACAATTGGATAATGGATAACAATGTGTTGATACTAGAGAAAGAGAGAGAGAAAAGGCTCTGAAAGAGAGGATGGGACAACATTCTTGAGGGTAACACCCAAGTATGAGAAGAAAGTTGATTTTAACTAGTATGAAACACAGTAATCTAGCTCAGAACTTAAAAACATCAAAAACAAAGCAAACACACAGGTATTAATATTCCTATAACTATTTTAATATCAAATGTGTGTGAAACAGTGTTTATGTGTGTGTGAGTGAGTGAGTGAGTGAGTGAGTGAGTGACAGAGACAGACAGGTCAATTCCCACGACTTACTTTACATTATTTCCACTCGACGTCACTGACGCTGCCATTCTGCTCTCATCTGAGGTAAAAAAAATGTCCCGTGGTGCGCGTGCACGGTGCACTCCCCTAGTCTGATACTGTGGGCGATATTTTCAGCGCCCCCAAACCATAAAATTTGACGACGCTGATTGGCGAAATATAAACTTTTTTGCATAGCAACCGGGGAACTATTGGCTTAAATTCCAGCACTGTGGGGCTGAGCGAACTGGCGCCCTGAGAAGACAGCCTATTGGCTATACTACTACACCAACATGATAAAAGTAACGAAAGTGAATGCAAATATCATTCTGGTGAGTTCAAAACACTTTTCAAAGTAAAACCATTATTAGCATATGATTAACATTGATTATTTTTCAAAATTATAAATTATAATATATATTAAAAAAACAGACAGACAGGTCGGAGGGAGGGCGGCGCCCCAGCGCCCTCTATGGGCGAGCCGCCCCTGGTGTTTAGAGAGGATATGTTGTGTGGGACTGAACGGATCAGTAGCTGCGGAAATCATGGAGCAATGCGGAAAAGCTAATGACTTGGAAAAAGAGAGAAAGATGCAACTTAAGCAGTCACGGCTGGAAAAAGCCAAGATGCATTACTTTCCACAGCGTTCCACTAAGCAGACATTTTCCAACATGCAAAAGGTAATTTCTGGCAAAAGTTCACAGCGAATACATCTTATGTGATTTATGGCATTGGTTTTATTCCAGCTTAGGTGCGTGTTCGACGATTTTACAATGCTTATAAAATGAGAAGAAGTTTAAAACCTCATAAAAATGTTCTGTCCGATGTTCACATACGTACGTCCTATTAAGGTTTGTGCAGACATAATGGCTATGACGGTCGGTCGTTGGTGGACCTTAGTGGAGAGACAGCATTTGATTGGACTTATTTGCATAGAAAAAAGTTGGTTATAGATTCATAGATAACTTGGGCTAAAATCCAGGATAGTTAACTTTGAAATTAATTTTTGATATGTTTTAGCAGCCTCGAGGGCATCCAAGATGTAGGTGTCTTTGTTTCCGCAGTATTTTCAATTTTGATATTTTTATGTCAAACCGTTCGTGTCTGTCATTCATATAATGGAGGTCTATGGTCACCACCTCAAAGAGCAGCACAGAGAAGTCCAAATTAAACATGATTTAATGACTCGTAAATGTAAGTACACATTGATGGCCTAAGACACGAAACGAGTGGTTTGTGTGAGAAAATGAACAGTATTTATATCGTTTTACCTCTTGTATACACAGCCATAAAGCACCCACGCCCTCAGAGTACTTACGATATAAAACGATATAAATACTGTTCATTTTCTCACACAAACCACTCGTTTCGTGTCTTAGGCCATCAATGTGTACTTACATTTACAAGTCATTAAATCATGTTTAATTTGGACTTCTCTGTGCATGCTCTTTAAGGTGGTGACCATAGACCTCCATTATATGACTGACAGACAAGAACGGTTTGACCTAAAAATATCAAAATGGAAAATACTGTGGAAACAAAGACACCTACATCTTGGACGCCCTTGAGGTAAGCTAAAACATACCAAAAATTAATTTCAAAGTGAACTATCCCTTTAAGTATTCATAGGAAAGTTAAAGCTGTGTTCAGCCGCCCCCTGCAGGAGGACAAACACTATTAAACAGACGTTATCTAAACTGCACTTCCTCTGTTTCTCCGTCAGAAACCAGTCCATCCCACCACTGGTATTCTGGCAGTGTTTGTGGCATTAAACTACTGTGACGTTGTGCACGTCGCTGGATTCGGATATCCAGAGTTCCGAAACCAGAAACAGCCCATACACTATTATGGAAAAGAAACAATGAAGTCCATGAAGGTTGGTTTTTGTAATTAAAACAAAAAAACTGGGCTGTATTTCGATAGTCCACTTCAGTATTAGTAGACGTTCTGCTTTATATCTGCTAACACAACAGACATTCATCTGACTATAATTAACTTTGCAAATTCATGTCAACTCATTAGAGTATTAGTAGACTGTTAGGGTTAGGGTTAGTAGAAAAAGACATTACTTATGATCAGTTGAATGTCTGTTGAGGAGCATCACATTAAACTGTTAGCAGATATTAATCATCAGTCTACTAATACTCTATGACTGCTAGTTGGCGTAGTTTCAAAGTTGCTATTGTGTACAATCGAAAAAAAGTGGTACCAATGAATTAAAGGAGTAGTTCACTTTTAAAAAAATCTTTTGCTGATAATTTACTCACCCCCATGTCATCCAAGATGTCCATTTCTTTCTTTCTTCAGTCGAAAAGAAATTAAGGTTTTTGATGAAAACATTCCAGGATTTTTCTCCATATAATGGACTTCAATGGGAACCAAACGGTTCAAGGTCAGTGCAAACTGTTCAAAGGGCTTTAAACGATTCCAGACGATGAATAAGGATCTTATCAAACGAAAATCGATCGCTCATTTAATAAATAACAAAGTTTAAGTTTTATAAGTTCATTTGTGACTCTCCTGTTCGAACTCGTTTATCAAAATGAACAAATCTTTTTTCGTGTCATTTGGTTCATTCAACGAACGAATTGACTCGGGATAAGATTTGTTCATTTTGATGAACGAGTTCGAACAGGAGAGTTACGAACGTGCATCACAGAACAGAGCAAGGCGAGCATTTGAGCTTATAAAACTTAAACTTTGCTATTTATTTATTAAATGAGCGATCGTTTCGCTTGATAAGAGCCTTATTCATCAACTGCAATCGTTTAAAGCCCTTTGAAGCTGCACTGAAACTCTCTTTTGGACCTTGAACCGTTTGGTTCCCATTGAAGTCCATTATATGGAGAAAATCCTGGAACCTTAATTTCTTTTCGACTGAAGAAAGTAAGTGAAAGGTGAGTAAATTATCAGCAAATGTTTTTTTTTTTAAAGTGAACTACTCCTTTAAAACAAATTGATGAATTAAACCTAATTCTATATAATGATCCCATGATCTGCCTGACAGAACCCTTTTATATTGAACCTTTTCTTCTAAGACGGTGTAACATTGCTTTGCTTTACTGGATGTCCTTGTTGTTTCAGAATTCCTACCACGATCTCAACCAAGAGGGTCAACTCCTGAAGAGACTGGAAGACCAGGGGGCCATTTTATGTCTTCATCCTCATTCTTGACACCCAACATGAACATACACGAGTGCATGTAAATACAACACCAGAAACAATATCCTCATCTTCGGACTTCACACAAGCCTTATTTCCAGCTCTCACGCTGCATTTCTATGTGATTTCCACACTTTGGTCTTTTTTTTTAACAATGATTTTTTTTTTTCCTTTCATGATTTTTATTTGATTTTTTTGATTTTTAAAAATCACCACTAGATATTTTGTGAACCTCATTAGTATTTAATAAAATTAAATTAAATCTTGTTTTTCATTGGTAATATTTAATGGAGAATAAATGGAGATGTATATATCTCCTGTTTCTTGTTTCTCCTTAGAAAAAGATCCTAGTGATCTCACACGTGTCTCCTATATGTCCTCATGTTCAAAGTTAAATGTAATGAACTCACTTAGAAGTATCATCTAAACTTTTACAGTGAGCCTATTTCAGTTTAGAGATTCTATATTTAAGATACAATTTGTGGTAACACATGTACTTACCATAGTAATAATTATGCATAATTGCATGCAATTTACCCTCAACCAAACCCTAAACCTACAGTAAGTACATGTAGTTCATTAATATTACACCTTAAAATAAAGTGTAACCCAATTTTTGAGCATATGTGATTGTGTCATCCCCGAATATCTGTGGCAATACCTGGCACAGCCTGAAGAGGGCGATTCATCTACATGACAGTGTGAGCGAGCTCTGTTTACAGGGAGACTAAATGCTTGCACTGAAGCACATCACATGTACATGATGGCCGTATGTTCACTTTCTGCTTTATGGATATGGTTTCTACTTGAATTTGGGGGAGCTGCCTTTTTTTTTGAGTCATATTTATTACTCAGAGCTTCACAGAGGAAGGAACATCTGGAGATTTGTCAGTGCCCGAATACACTGCCAGATTGGAAGGCCTCATTTGGACTCGGCAGCCCAATCCAGCAAACAGTACCTTGTGAGATGTGAACTTTTGGTGTCATTCAAATGAATGATGCAAACCATGCACCAATGGCTTTCAAAAATCAGACCCATAATTGCAGGCTGCATTTAGTGATGTATGTCTCGAGACCACTTTTACGTGGTCACGGCCTTGACGGTCTTGTCTAGGTCTCGCTGTCTCAGATCGATATAGCGAAGACAGTGCGGTGTGCGCGAGCCCCGCGAGAAAACACCGTATCCGTGCCACTGATCGCAGCGGCAACGAGCACTTTGATCACTTGATTTAAAAAACAAATATCATGTACAGTTTTTGATGTATTAATATTTAGTAAAACGCATATCAGTGACATGATGGGTTTTAACTTCATTCAGGAGATTTTGGGTAACTGCACAACCGACAGATGACTTTGAGCACACCGCCAACTGCAGGTGTGTGTGTGTGTGTGTGTGTGTGTGTGTGTGTGTTACCATAGCGACAAAACTTTCGGATCCTGCACTTAAGCTTATAATTTAGTTTTGTTTTTAAATTTAATTATGTATTTAAAAGTTGCAGAATGGATTCATTTGGAGACTTGGTCTGCGTCTCGACTTGGTCTCGGTCTTGGTCTTGATACCCTCTGGTCTTGGTCTCGACTTGGTCTCGATTTCCTCTGGTCTTGGTCTGGACTTGGTCTCGGTCTTGATACCCACTGGTCTCGGTCTTGGTCTCGATACCCTCTGGTCTTGGTCTCGATACCCTCTGGTCTTGGTCTCGACTTGGTCTCGGTCTTGGTCTTGATACCCACTGGTCTTGGTCTCGACTTGGTCTCGGTCTCGATACCCACTGGTCTTGGTCTCGACTTGGTCTCGGTCTTGGTCTCGACTTGGTCTCGGTCTCGATACCCACTGGTCTTGGTCTCGGTCTTGGTCTCAATACCCTCTGGTCTTGGTCTCCACTTGGTCTCGGTCTTGATCTCGACTTGGTCTTGGTCTCGATACCCTCTGGTCTTGGTCTCGATCTTGGTCTCGATACCCTCTGGTCTTGGTCTCGGTCTTGGTCTCGACTTGGTCTTGGTCTCGATACCCTCTGGTCTTGGTCTCGATCTTGGTCTTGATACCCTCTGGTCTTGGTCTTGGTCTTGATACCCTCTGGTCTTGGTCTCGGTCTTGGTCTCGATACCCTCTGGTCTTGGTCTTGGTCTCGACTTGGTCTTGGTCTCCTCTGGTCTTGGTCTCGGTCTTGATACCCTCTGGTCTTGGTCTTGGTCTCGACTTGGTCTTGGTCTCGATACCCTCTGGTCTTGGTCTCGGTCTTGGTCTCGATACCCTCTGGTCTTGGTCTCGGTCTTGGTCTCGATACCCTCTGGTCTTGGTCTTGGTCTCGACTTGGTCTCGATACCCTCTGGTCTTGGTCTCGGTCTCGATACCCTCTGGTCTTGGTCTCGACTTGGTCTTGATACCCTCTGGTCTTGGTCTTGGTCTTGATACCCTCTGGTCTTGGTCTTGGTCTTGATACCCTCTGGTCTTGGTCTCGTCTTGGTCTCGATACCCACTGGTCTTGGTAGTGTCTTGGTCTCGGTTTAGGTGGTCTTGACTACAAGTCTAGTTGTATATGAAGGCATCACATGTACACACCAGAAACAAAGACTGTTCTAGAAGTTAAGGCTCTTCTATTTGCTGACTGGCAATCTCACAATAGATTGCGAGTTTCATGAATAAATGCATCCAAAATGGTGGACAAAGTGGGAGAATAATGATAAATTTACTATTTCATGCAATGTTGTATAGACAAAGAAATAGTTAGTACAATAATAAAGATGATATTTATACAAAATATTTGTGTGTGATGTTTGCTTTTATGCTTCTTAGAACTACACCGTTAGCTTAGCGACAAGCTAACATGTCCAAGCAATGTCCAATTGTTATGAAATCATTTGAATCAGTTCTGTTCAATCACAGATGTGTATAGACCTTATGTAGCCCTCCCCCTTTTTAGCATTGCACTTTTTGTGCTCTGTCTTCTGTTTTGTATTTCCACAGCATCTTATGAATTTCTGAATGAACCGCTTGTTTTATAAACTTCACAGTCTATTGACATTTGTTATGACATCTGCTTTAAATATTACAATGCTCATGGTAACTTTCAGTCGAGTCAATCCACTACACTTATCCACTTATAGAGCACTATTTGAGGGAACAGCCATTTATAGTGGTGTCTGAAACCATAGTGGACGTTACCGAATCCCACAATGCAAAGCAACAATGAGTTTACAATCGTTGTATGTTCAACAGCTAGAGAATACCCATAATGCACTGCGAGAGTCGCGTGCTAAATTAATTCCCGCGTCTGACCAGAAGATGGCGCCCGCACCTGAATCATCCATCCATTAATTTTCCAAACCGCTGGTCCAATGTGGCGACAGCATGATATCATACAGGTATACATTCCTTTTTTAACTGACTATTTAAATTATTATAAACAGCAAGCACAAACTATGCAAAAGTGACAGCTTTTCCCATTCCAAAGAAATGGGATTGTGTTTTTATGTATTTTGTTTGTACGATGTTTTTGTAGGTATTTATATTCATATATGCGTCTAATGGTTGTAGATGCTCAGTGGACTTGCTTCGAAATGTTCGCAGACTGGCTTTGACCCTTCCAGAATGGCGGACGGCTTAATGAATAGCAGCCCATAGAGACATAGAAACCACTAATGAGGCATATACACTCACCTAAAGGGTTATTAGGAACACCACACTAATACTGTGTTTGACCCCCTTCAGAACTGCCTTAATTCTACGTGGCATTGATTCAACAAGGTGCTGAAAGCATTCTTTAGAAATGTTGGCCCATATTGATAGGATAGCATCTTGCAGTTGATGGAGATTTGTGGGATGCAAATCCAGGGCACGAAGCTCCTGTTCCACCACATCCCAAAGATGCTCTATTGGGTTGAGATCTGGTGACTGTGGCGGCCATTTTACTACAGTCAACTCATTGACATGTTCAAGAAACCAATTTGAAATGATTCATGGTGCATTATCCTGCTGGAAGTAGCCATCAGAGGATGGGGACATGGTGGCCATAAAGGGATGGACATGGTCAGAAACAATGCTCAGGTAGGCCGTGGCGTTTAAACGATGCCCAATTGGCACTAAGGGGCCTAAAGTGTGCCAAGAAAACATCCCCCACACCATTACACCACCACCACCAGCCCAACAGTGGGAACAAGGCATGATGGATCCATGTTCTCATTCTGTATACGCCAAATTCTGACTCTACCAACAGAAATCGAGACTCATCAGACCTGGCAACATTTTTCCAGTCTTCAACTGTCCAATTTTGGTGAGCTCTTGCAAATTGTCGCCTCTTTTTCCTATTTGTAGTGGAGATGAGTGGTACCCGGTGGGGTCTTCTGCTGTTGGAGCCCATCCGCCTCAAGGTTGTGTGTTGTTGTGCTTTGCTGCATACCTCGGTTGTAACGAGTGGTTATTTCAGTCAAAGTTCCTCTTCTGTCAGCTTGAATCAGTCGGCCCATTCTCCTCTGACCTCGAGCATCAACAAGGCATTTTGGCCCACAGGACTGCCACATACTGGATGTTTTTCCCTTTTCACTCCATTCTTTGTAAACCCTAGAAATGGTTGTGTGTGAAAATCCCAGTAACTGAGCAGATTGTGAAATACTCAGACACCAACAACCATTGCTTAAATCCCCTTTCTTTCCCATTCTGACATTCAGTTTGGAGTTCAGGAGATTGTCTTGACCCCTAAATGCATTGAAGACACTGCCATGTGATTGGTTGATTAGATAATTACATTAATGAGAAATTGAACAGGTGTTCCTAATAATCCTTTAGGTGAGTATATGTATCTACGTATGTTAAAATAATCTAGTAAAAACATTGGAATTATTAGTTTAAACACTGGACTAAATTATACTTTTTTGACGTAGATCTGCCTCCAACGTTTCAAAGTTTCAATGTCCGAGAACCCCCTCGTAAAAACATAAGTGTACTTAACTGTATTGAATGTGCACTTGCAGTGTACTTCAAATCTTAAAAGTATATTTATAAAATATTAGGCTACTTGCATTTACTACAAAATTAATGAAAAAGGTAGGTCTACACTTTAACCATATTTCAAAGACAATATAATTATGAAATCGCTGTATGTCAAAACACTCTCAAGGCCATTCAATATGCATTTAAACTCTAATCAATTTAATTTTAATTGTAAATAACACCCAATTAAGAATCTCCGAATACCCTCAGTTTATAATTAGGCTAAGTATGAAGAGTTCAGATGCAAAAGCCTCTAAATGCCATTTGAAATTTTCTTCTTTAATGATGATTTTTATCAAGCTTGTATATTTAAGTTCAGTAATTTCACTTAAATAACAATTAATAGGTAATTATCATTGCCATTTAAGTGAAATTACTGAACTTAAATATACAAGCTTGATAAAAATGATCATTCTAGAAGAAAATTTCAAATGGCACTTAGAGGCTTTTGCATCTGAACTCTTCGTATATACATTAAAAGTACATCATCAGGACGAGTCTGATTCGTGAAGAGACGGGGCACTATGTCTTGGATCTGGTGTGTAATCGTAAGGATTATTAAGATGCACAAGTTATTCTTCTCCACATTCTCCAATGTTTGAGTTCTGCTTCTCTCTGTATATAGGCAAGGATGGCCACTTGTGATTGTGAAGTAGTTAAGGGCACAACAGAGTCATTCAAGTGCGTCACTGGCCCTCTTCTTCACAGGCTGGAGTGTCTGAACAGTGGCGGTTTCATTACCCCTGCAGAATCAGTGCAGAACCACAGTGCATTGCTTTGTCATACCTGATTGGTCATCCTAGTGTGTGTTATGCAACGCGCAGTTACATAATCAAAGAATATCTGTTTATATGACGACCAAAAACAAGGTCAGTGCAAGTTAGCGCATGGGACACCTCGTCAAACATGCCTGTATAAGATTGCTAGCTTGATGCGATACGAGTAGCATGTTTTCACATTTAAAATTCAGGTATAAATGACCCATCGGCTGGTAAATGGCAGATTTGTGTGATATTTAAATGCGCCAGTAATCGCTGTCGGTGCCTCGCATGAAAAGTGTATGCAAATGATAGTAGAGCTGCTCTTAAATAATTTCCTCCTGCAGTTCGATGCTGCATCATCATGATGCTTGCGTGTAATTTACCATAATTGCAATAGCAAAATCAGCTCTGTTTACACACTTGAACTGTTTCCATGTGCCAAGTGCCAACAAATCTGTTGCTTTTTAATGTTTGCCGACAGCGTTTGAATTCTGAAACTATTCGTGAGAGCTAAGATATCGTTGAGCGCAGATAATGTGAACGCTGTGTTGTGCTCAGCGCACCCACACTCTCTTAAAAACTGTGCCAATCCTGAACTGGTCTTTCCTTCCCACACGATGTGAAGTGCAGGTAAGAGCACACACACACACACACAGATAGCGCGGCACATTTCGGTGAAGAGGTAGATATGGGGATCTTTTTGTGCACATTCATCAGCAGCGGTTTGTTTTGATGTCTAAAGATGGAGACATCTAACACACAAGTGAGAGAAACCATTTTTATCATCTAGCTTAAGGTCAGATTAGTTGCAGATGCATTTATAAGTGATTACAAATGAGCAATTTGCCTTCTTTCTACCATTTTCTCGTTTGTCTAGGTAAAAACGATATAAATACTGTTCGTTTTCTCACACAAACTGCTCGTTTCGTGTCTTAGGCCATCAATGTGTACTTACATTTACGAGTCATTAAATCATTATTAATCTGGACTTCTCTGTGCATGCTCTTTAAGGTGGTGACCATAGACCTGCATTATATGACTGACAGACACGAACGGTTTGACCTAAAAATATCAAAATTGAAAATACTGCGGAAACAAAGACACCTACATCATGGTTAAGATAAAACATATAAAAAATTAATTTCAAAGTGAACTATCTCTTTAAAGATGGTGTGCAAAGCAAAAGCTTGTATCATTTCATCTACATTATGTACATTTATGCATTTGGCAGATGCTTTTATCCAAAGCGACTTGCATTGTATTTCAAGGTACACATTTTCGTCTGCGTCCATTGCAAATCGCACCGTTTAATTTTCGTTTTATTTGGGTTGTCGGGTCACTTTAAAAAGAAGATGCAAGGCAGTCATCAAAAAAAAAAAAAAAAAAAAAAGGATATGGTTAACACATTAGATTTGGGTATCAAGACCTGCAGTGCAAACGCTGCCTTAGCAAAATTTTGTAAAACAGCAGAGATTTGCTATAACAGCATTTTTAATTGCCTATCACGTCCTAAAAGTGTTTGTAACTCTACGACTCTGATGCTGGTAGGTTTGCACAGGGTTTTCCCTGCTCCGTAAACTACCAGATGACAATCTTTGTCTACATGTCAACACACACGTCTATCTAGCTGAAGATCTGAATCTCATATCGTATAGGTTTATGCAACTCACTGCACGAGTGTCCTCAGCAACCGGTTATGAAATCAGTGCTTGGATTGGAGTCAGCGGGCATCTCCTCTCGGGTGTGTTTGTCATTAGTTGGTGTGTGTTCACTGAGGTGTAGCGCTGTGACACTGAGCCCAGCTGTTCAGGCGGATTGCCCTCATGTGTTTGTTCAGTACACATCGTTTGTACACACCTGAATGAGAATGAACAATTACGGACCGCCACTGCCCTACATCACCACACACACACACACACACGTATATCATGTGCGCATGACTTACTATTCGTGAAAATCGTATGTTTTCAGCTATACATGTGTAATGTGCGTATGTGCATTGACTCACTCAAATACTTCACTTGTTTTATTATTATATGAATCAGCGTTTTTGAACGAATCTCTTGAATGAATGATTCAATGGCTTACTCAAATACTTAACTTGTTTTATTATTATATGAATCAGCGTTTTTGAACAAATCTCCTGAATGAATGATTCAATGACTCACTCGAATAGCCTACTTCACTTATTTTATTATTATATGAATCAGCATTTTTGAACGAATCTCCTGAATGAATGATTCAATGACTCACTCGAATAGCCTACTTCACTTGTTTTACTATTATATGAATCAGCGTTTTTGAACGAATCTCTTGAATGAATGATTCAATGGCTCACTCAAATACTTCACTTGTTTTATTATTATATCAATCAGCGTTTTTAGCGAATCACTTGAATGAATGATTCAATGACTCACTCAAATACTTCACTTGTTTTATTACTATATGAATCAGCGTTTTTGAACAAATCTCCTGAATAAATAATTCAATGACTCACTCAAATACTTAACTTGTTTTATTACTATATGAATCAGCGTTTTTGAACAAATCTCCTGAATGAATGATTCAATGACTCACTCGAATAGCCTACTTCACTTGGTTTACTATTATATGAATCAGCGTTTTTGAACGAATCTCTTGAATGAATGATTCAATGGCTCACTCAAATACTTCACTTGTTTTATTATTATATCAATCAGCGTTTTTAGCGAATCACTTGAATGAATGATTCAATAACTCACTCAAATACTTCACTTGTTTTATTATTATATCAATCAGCGTTTTTGAACGAATCTCTTGAATGAATGATTCAATGACTCACTGGAATAGCCTTCTTCACTTGTTTTATTATTATATGAATCTGCGTTTTTGAACGAATATCTTGAATGAATGATTCAATGACTCACTCAAATACTTCACTTGTTTTATTACTATATGAATCGGCGTTTTTGAGCTAATCTCTTGAATGAATGATTCAATGACTCACTCAAATACTTCACTTGTTTTATTACTATATGAATCAGCGTTTTTGAACAAATCTCCTGAATGAATGATTCAATGACTCACTCGAATAGCCTACTTCACTTATTTTATTATTATATGAATCAGCATTTTTGAACGAATCTCCTGAATGATTTAATGACTCACTCGAATAGCCTACTTCACTTGTTTTACTATTATATGAATCAGCGTTTTTGAACAAATCTCCTGAATGAATGATTCAATGACTCACTCAAATACTTCACTTGTTTTATTATTATATCAATCAGCGTTTTTGAGCTAATCTCTTGAATGAATGATTCAAAAACAAATACAGTTGTTGATATGTATTTGATACAATTTTTAGTTACTTTGAAAAGGTGATTTTACTATTTAGCGCAGTCTCATCCCAAGACGTCTTTTGAACATACGTCAACATCGGTTAGATGACGTTATCGGATCCTAACCCTACCCCAGACCTAAACCTACCTGACGTTAAAGGTAAAGCGTCAGTTGTATTACGTCCCAGGATCATCATGTAACTGACGTTTAAGGGTACCCTAAGACGGCGGATGTTGACGTATGGTCAAAAGAAAAGACGTCAAAAGACGTCTTGGGATGAGACTGTGTTAACTTTACACATCCGTGTTTACATCCAAACTTTTATTGCAGTTTTTCTGAGATAATTTGAATAATAATTGTAACACAGAAACACTGATACTGTGGCTAGAAAGACGGTTTGTCTAAACATGACAGCAACGCCAACACAGATCTGAGTGTTCTCTGTGATCGTAGGCTACTTGTCAAAGGTTTAATAGACAGAGATGAATCGCTGTCATTTAGGAATAAGATCGCGTGGGTGTTTGGACCAATCCTAACTATTAATCATGCAGCTCTTGGTCCAATTCATATTGTTGTATTGGATAAAATTCACATTGCTGACAAGTGCATATCTACTGAATGATGCAACAGATGGGCTAAAGCCTAAAATCTGTCTTCTGGGAACCAATTAGGTCAAATGAACGAAATTAAGAGGTTATTTTAAAAATGAATCTGTTTTGCATCTATATTATAGGGATCTCTGGGAAACTCCTACCATCAGTAACAGTAAGTAAAGGGTCTCGAAAGGTCTCCTGCAATTCACATGCCAAACAAATGAGAAGTTGAGGCTCCTTAAGGAAGTCAGAGATGTAAATACATTCAGTTCTCATAGGCATGTGATCCGTAACATGCTCCTTGAAGCTCTTTGTGTGTGGCCAAACACGGTGTCCTGAATGCAATATGTTGACTGTAAATGGATTTTCTCTGCTGATGCCAGGCTCTGATTCCCTGTCATGGCACCGCATGTTCTGCCGCGACACTCGTGATCATGAGCGTTCAGGTGATGATGGGTTATCCCATAACAAGACAGATGTCCTATATCTAAACAAATGCTGCAGTCAAGGAGTGCACGGAGTTCAAGAAGGAGTTTTAATAAAGCTTTTATTTTAAGTGTGACGGGGTGACTGCAGTGCTTTAAGTGGACATCAACCCTCAACATATGCCCAGGAAAGCTCTCACTGTGCATATATCTGTTATTTTGTGGCACAACATGGCACTAACAACACCAAGGTCATAAGTTCAATTTACAGGGAAAGCAAGAGCTAATAAAAAGTGCATCAAGAATGCAATGCAAGTCGCTTTGAATAAAAGCATCTGCCAAATGCATAAATGTTGGGGATGCACGAGATATCGGCCAGCATATCGGTATCGGCCGATATATGTTCATTTTTAATGTTATCGTTATCGGCCAAAATGTGGCCGATATATTAAATCTGATAAATTTAAGCTTCAGCTGAGACACTTGTTGAACCGAACCGTATTTTCATTTTTTGAAGAGATTCATTCTTGAAATATGATTGAAATCTCTTCAAAAAATGAAAATATGGTTCGGTACAACATGTGCAGCACAAATCTGTCATATCGGCTGTACAACACTATAACATGGACATGGATTTAATTTTGAGACACTTTTGTTTTTGTAATCAGGCTCTCAAAATTAGGTATTAATTTGGATTTAAGTTTATCGGCCGATATATCGGTTATCGGCTTTCAAATATAAAGCGTTATCGGTATCGGACAAAATTTTCATATCCGTGCATCCCTAATAAATGTACAGTATTTATCTAAAGTTTTCATGCAACCCGGCCCAGATCCAGACCAACTGTGGATTCAACGCGTACCGGATCTGGACCGACACTATGTTGCTGTCTGGGGTCATGCATATTACTGGATTGTCTTCGTGTCTGTGAGATTTGGGGCAATTGTAACATAAGTTAAGGGAAAAAATCTTTCAAATACATAATGAACATTATTTCATTCCATTGTGTTGAATCAAATACATTAAAGTTATGGACATTATTTTTATTCTCATTTCAAATGTATGTCAAATTAATCACATCAACATACTAACCCAATCTGTGTCAGAGGTTAGGTTCAGCTGACTTGTATTAATCTTATATGAAATGAATAAATCTCATAATTTACAGTAAAAAAAGTGTAAATTGACATCCTCATAAATCTATGACAGCTGACTTTTTATAATTATTGTTGAAATAACTCCCCGCATCCCATCATTTCTATACATTAGGGTTTCATGTTGCATCTAATGTTGTTTAATTAATGTTTGTTGAATTATTGCAGTGTCATGTGTGTTACCATGATGGTGTTTTATAACTGATTCAGCATGATGATGAAAATGATGAAATTTGGCACACTTATAGTAGTGGTCCTGAATAGTAATCAGACCAAATGTGGGGTCTCTGGGACCAACTCTATAGCGCCACCACCAGTTAAAAAAAACAACAACACTTTTTAAAATAGTTGGTCTAACTTTTAAACCCCTTGTCCTAGAAACAAATGTATTTATTTAATTGAATTATTGATACTTGAATACTCTACTCATTTTGATCACATTCAATATCTTACATTAAGACTCAATATTTTAAAATGATATGCAGCTTGCATCTATGTTTTTCTTCTTCTGATTTTTTCCATATATTTTGTATTTTTAGATTTTTTTTTTTTTAATGTTGCTACCGTTTTTTTTTTTTTTTTTTTTTTTTTTTAGACCCCAGATATAAAACATGAATATCTGTCTATTTATCTGACGTAACTCCGAAGGACAGATTGAATAATTCATCTTTTGGACCTTTACTCCTTTTTTCCTCTCTCCCGTGGCTGGAGTCCCAGGAATACGTGCCCAAGAGGTTTCCAATACACGGAAAAGGAGAGAAAGAGAGAGATAGTCTCTGAGGACATGATGGTTATCCTGAGGGAAGAGACACAGAGATACATCTGCAGGACAGAAGTCCCTGAGCTCCTGGACTAATTTACACACACAAAATCCACACCCAGTGGCATTCATTGTGAAAATCCAGCTCTTACTGACGCATTTCAGGTTATTGATTATAAACGGTTTCATCCTATTGAATTCCACTCCATTATAACTCTTCGTAAATGCTGGAGGACTCATCCATTCTGAATACTGAACAATAACTGACACATCCAATCTGCTTTAACGTGTTCTGCCATCGCAGCCGCCGAATACACACACAGCTCTGCGATCCCAGGGGATAGTCTTTATCACTTTGTTTTTCTGTTGATTTTCTGGGAAAGGAATGCAAGTTGAATCACACTGATACATCAAGCTAGAGTTTGAAATATGTTAGCTATACTGTCAAAAAAATAAGATTTTGGATATTTTACTGCAAAAATCCTGCATATTGTACCTTTAAAGTTGTCTCAAGCGTTTCAGGGAAAGCTGAGACGTATGGCAACGTACACAGTGACGTAACAATGTCATTCGCTGGGTTCTCTAGTCCGTGGAAAACAAACACAAGTTGAACCAACTTTGAACCAGCACCAGTTCCGAACCAGTTATTTTTTGGTGGAAAAGGGGTAATAGTCCACTTAAGGCCGTGTGTCCACCAAAGCGTTTGTAGGCAGCTGAAAATGCTAGAAGACGCCATGGTTTGGGCGCTTGCGAGCGTTTTGGCAGTGCAGAGTTTTTTCTGTTGAGACGTTTCGTTGCTATGATACAGAATATCCGCAGCACAGTTTGAATGTTGTGACAGTTGGTCAGTGTGGTTTAGTCCCGCCCCTCCTCCACTGTGATTGGACGGCTGGGTAAAAAGTGACTGTGATGAGCGCTGCGTTTTATCCAAAGTTGAACATTTTTCAACTCTCGGCGACCAGTAAAAAACGCCGGGCGCTCTGCGCTTCAGCGTGAAAAAAACGCTCAGCGACTCGTTAAAAAACGCGGCGCTCCCATTGAAAACATACGCTAGGCGCATGGAAAAACGCTTTGGTGGACACACGGCCTTAGACATTTTGCTAACTTTACAACTACATGTCCACTAAGCCGAACCCTAACCTAACCGTCTACTACTCTAATGAGTAGGAGTGTCACGATTCACCAAATCCTTGATACGATTACATTTTCGATTCTAAGGTCACGGTTCGATTCGATTCTCGATTTTTATCAATCGGCCAATCAGGAAGCTCTCTGTCTTACACACACACACATGCAAGGTCTCTCGCTCTTGCTCGCTCACTCTAGATTTTAACTAATTTGCGTGCATCAGGGAGCCGCTATCTCCTGGAACTTCCGCGAGACTTGGGATGTCTGCAAACGGTGGCTTTTTTGACGCACGAACGTGTCAACGTAACTCACTGGAAATACAAAACACTTCCACACCTGCGACTTCAATGAAAGAGGAGGGGGTTCACGTTCTGTCGTTGGGTTTCCAGTTGCAATGCTATCTTTTGAATGGCTGTAGCTAAGTTAGAGGAGGTTGACCACAGACTCGCAGCAAAATAACGTGCGTTTTTTCCGTGGCAGCATCGATGATTCCATTTTTTAATTCGAAGTTCGAGATTGTGAATTAATTTCGATCGATTTCGATTTAAAATCGAAAATGTGACACCCTTACTAGTGAGAGTTCTTAGTAATACAAGCAAAGTGAGAAAATATGTGGGGGCTCGACCACCCCGATTAAGCCATAAGACCCCCTGAAAGTCTCAAAAGCAAAATTTGAAGGGGGTCTCAAATGTTGTCAAAAAAACAAAACAAAAAAACCTTATTGAGACTAATGGTCACTAAAATATCTTTACATGTATACAAGGTTAAGTATAGTAATGAAGCAGAGTTCTTTACACCGTTGTGGAGGAGTGGAGACTCATATTGGTTTTGAGTTCTGACGCAATCATGAAGGTCCCAGAACAATACGTCCACTACCTGTTGACCCTTGTGTTTGATGCGTCAGAAGAAATATTGGATTTTCTGCAAGCTGTTCCTCACAGAGGGATGTCTACAGTTTGAAGTGTTTGGCTCCGGGCTACCTGTGTTCCTCTCCTACTCGTTCGGCAGCTCCACCTAATGTGTGTGTGTTCTTAAACAATTCTGACCTGTCGGGGGTCTGAAGACATTTCTACATTTCTACATTTTCCAACCATCCATTTATGCCAAATGGAGTGTAGCATTGAGGTTCTGTAAGTAAAAATCACAGTGATTTCTTCATATGGAAATGAAGTTTGGATAACTCTTAAACTGATAAGACAGACATCTACCTTGAGCTACATTGCTAATGCTTTAATGAAGCATGTATTTGTTAAATAATCATGTTTAAAAGTGCTAGTCCTGGTTAGAAACAGCATTACTCATGACTCTGCAAAGAAATCTCAAACGATCAGAGAATCAAAACAAGAAAGTCAAACCAAAAGCCCGCCCACTCCCATGCAGCACTGCGAATAATGTTTTTACTTTTATACGTGCACGGTTTGCATTAAATATAGAATATATTGTTTATATACATGTAATTTTTTAATTAGATTATATCACTTGCAATTCTTCATGTGATTGTACATTCTAAAAAAATGCTTTGTTGTTTCAACCCAAATTTGGGTCAAATATGGACAATCCGGGCCCGTTCTCAACCCAAAGCGCCATATAGGACGCTAATAATATCCAACGCACATGGCACCCTTTAACGTAAAATGAGACGCAGTTATATTTGGGCAGAAGGCTCCACCTAGTGGTCTAACCCTTACCCTACACCATACCTAAACTTAACCATAACCGAAGCGTCTCATTAGACGTTAAAGGGTGCCATGTGCGTTGGATATTTACGCTTTTGCAAAAGCGTTGTATATGGCGCTTTGGGATGAGAATGCGTTGCAAACCCATATGTTGGGTTAAAAATTAACCCAACTTTCACCTTCAACTGTAAAATTTTTAATTACTAAAATTTTAATGTGTCGTCCTGGCAGAAGTAGAGGAATGTTATAGGGAGAACACTGTGGGCCCACATCCATCTATTGATGTTGTAATTAAACTTTAACCAGCCTCAGTTTGACTGCTGAGTGAAATTTCATTTGCGAGAAAGGGGAAAAGGGAAAAAGACAGATTGAAAGACAATCTCTTTCTCTCTCCCCCTTTCCTTTTCTCTTTCTGACAGTGACACTCAGTCCAACTCCAGTCTTGTCGAAATGTAATAAAGTTATTCGACCTCTGGCTCTGGTTGGGGTCACGATAAGTTTGTGATGAGTTTTGTGACTGCGTACAGTAGTTGCTTTTCAGCAGAAGAATGATTTTATGAAGAGGTTCTTCTAAGAAAAACTGACAGTATATTGTCTTCAAACTGTCATTTACTGTACTTTAGGTCCTACAGATAATCTCAAACTAGGACAAACCACCTCACAGAAACACAGTGACTACAAGAGGGAAAGTAAAACGTTTTTATAGAATCATATAATTGAAAAAAGTCAAAATAAATGGTATTCTTTTGCACTTTATCCTGCTTTTATATTTCTGTTCTCTGTGTAACTGTGACTCTTTGGGGAATTGAAGCAGCAGATGCTGAAACAAGCTAATATCTTCAGAATAAACAGGCCCAGGGCATTGTTTTTGAGAGAGAGAAGAGAAAATGGTTTGTGTGTGTATGTGTGTGTGTGTGAGAGAGACATATATTAGAAGTTTAATAAAACCTTATATTGTGATCACGTATACACTCACCTAAAGGATTATGAGGAACACCATACTAATACTGTGTTTGACCCCCTTTCGCATTAATTCAGCGTGGCACTGATTCAACAAGGTGCTGAAAGCATTCTTTAGAAATGTTGGCCCATATTGATAGGATCGCATCTTGCAGTTGATGGAGATTTGTGGGATGCACATCCAGGGCACGAAGCTCCCGTTCCACCACATCCCAAAGATGCTCTATTGGGTTGAGATCTGGTGACTGTGGCGGCCATTTTAGTACAGTCAACTCATTGACATGTTCAAGAAACCAATTTGAACCAATTATCCTGCTGGAAGTAGCCATCAGAGGATGGGGACATGGTGGCCATAAAGGGATGGACATGTTCAGAAACAATGCTCAGGTAGGCCGTGGCATTTAAACGATGCCCAATTGGCACTAAGGGGCCTAAAGTGTGCCAAGAAAACATCCCCCACACCATTACACCACCACCACCAGCCTGCACAGTGGGAACAAGGTATGATGATCCATGTTCTCATTCTGTTTACGCCAAATTCTGACTCTACCATCTGAATGTCTCAACAGAAATCGAGACTCGAGATGATACTCAGACACCAACAACCATGCCACGCTCAAAATTGCTTAAATCACCTTTCTTTCCCATTCTGACATTCAGTTTGGTGTTCAGGAGATTGTCTTGACCAGGACCACACCCCTAAATGCGTTGAAGACACTGCCATGTGATTGGTTGATTAGATAATTGTATTAATGGGAAATTGAACAGGTGTTCCTAATAATTCTTTAGTTGAGTGTCTAAATATAGGACCTATACCCCAACCCCGTCGCAAAACCTACCAGTCACTGGGGTTAATACCATTTATTAGTCTTCCCCTAAAATATAAAAAAAAAATATCGCTCCCCAGATGTAGCTCTACATTTTGCTCCATTTCGTTCGGACATTTAACGGCGTAGACATACACACGGATAGCTGAAAATGCATATAGATAACACGCCACTTGACTTGAAAGTGGCGCGTATGTTTACGCAAAACTCATGAAGCATGTTGCTCTTCAAGTGTGTATTCAGCGCCATCTGTACAAGAATAAAGTTATATAAAATTATGAATAAAGTCAAACACAACCCATTGAATCATTCACTCAAATGATTCATTAACAAATGTGGATTCATTTAGTGACCACTCGAAAACGCACAACTTTTCTGGAGTGTTTCCGGACGTAACTCGCGGCTTCACTACCGTATACGATGCATCATTGAAGAACTCAACTATTCACGACTTTTTCTATAAATTACAATCATGACATCTGAGGACTATTTCTCATTTATTTTGCTTTATTTCCAGATTCAGCCAGTCTCGTTCTCACACAATTGAGCTCGCTCAAAAAACGACGCTTTGAATCGCTTGACCATCTAAAAGACGTAAATTACATTTCTATGTATTTTAAATAAAAGACACAGATTGTACTGAATGTCAGCTTGCTTATTTTGCCCAAGATCAGGATTTATTGAGTCAGGAAAGCAAGAAACTCTGATTTAATCACAGGCCGATATCTGTCGTTCAAACACACAACTCTGCGATGCGGTTTGCGAATGTTCGTTACAACGATGGTTTCGGTAAACGCGACTCATCAACTATGCTGGTAACGACGGAACTTGCGACCATACTTTGCTAACAATGTTTTGGGAAACACACTCCGGCTGTGCGTAAATAAAAAATATATATATTTTATTTGGTGAAAACAAACTGGACAGTTCTCTTACTGGGATATTCTCATCATTTCAGTTCAGTGCTTATAGTAGTGAATGTAGGAATGGCTTATGTTCCATAATCACTGTCTTGGATAAGGCATATGGTATTACATAACTCAGAAGCCACAGAAGAGATTAAATCTCTCTATAAAAACTGTGAAAACAAAGAAACCAAGACAAAAGGGCTGGCAGTGCAACCAATCAGTCTAGGTCTCTTTCGTTTCATTTTCTTTGTTCATTCATCCCAAAAAGAGTCCATTACCACAAATAAGTGTTTTAAAAATAACTGTGATCTGTAGATATCTGAAGAGATAGTAAGTGTGGGGTGCAGATTTTACACACGAACCCCTGACAATGAAGATCTCAGCTGGATTTAATTACCTTTCTGCCAATGAATAGGTAATGCCTGTGAGACCGAGGTCAAAGATAGCCATAGGGGAAGAACATGTATGGTTTTTAAGGGTCTAACAACGCAATTCTGATGTGACAAGAGGAACTGAGTCTCTAAGGACTTTACAGAAATACAACAGCAATGTGAGCTCTTAGGAACCATAAATCACAGCTGTACATTTCTTGGTGGAGTGAGTTTTTCAGAAATGTCTTATAGCTGTAGTCTGAACTCTTTCAGTTGTGTGCACTGTCTTCAGGCAACCAATTAAAAAAGCCATATGTGATTTTATTTTTCATTTTGAGTGCTAATTCCGCATATCGTTTAATGAGCTTTTTGAGCCATATAAAATATTGGGTTGTTTTAATCCAATTTTGGGTCAAAACCCAGCCATTGGGTTACATTTTTAAATAACATTTTTAACCCAATGTTTGAGTTTGTCCATATTTGACCCAAAATTGGGTTAAAACAACAGCATTTTTTTTGAGTGTAACATATTTCACGTTTATTTTATAACCATGCATAATTAATGTCCTCGAATTTTTCTGTTTTTGACTATTTTTTTCTTCGATTGAGCACAAACACTGCTGAGAGCTGAGACTGTGCTGTTTGCTTCAATAAAAGACACAAAATCAACATTAAAGTAATGCAACTTGTCCATTCAATATATTCTAAGTCTTTTCAAGCCAGTGTTTTTGTGAGAAACAGATCGAAATGTAATTACCTCACTTTTTTCTTTGGGACATTTCCCTCTGCGGTGGGTTGTTAACCACCATGACTGAGGCTAAAATCGAGATCCATATAAACAAATCTTTCAGATTTGAACCAAATAAAGTGATTCACTGAAAAGATCCAACTCAAAAGAATGATTCATTTATGAACCTCAAACCTGTTCATATCTGATGAACTGATAAATAATGAGAGATAGGGCTGCTGCCAACTTCAATTTTGGTAAATTTGTCCAAAATAGACCAAATCATCCTGTAACATACCATCTTGAATTACAAAAAACAGAATGAAATCATTGTAAAGAGGTAGGGTACCATCCGTTGAGTTTTGCAGTGATTATATTTAAGTGCCAGACAAGTAACATCTAATGTGTTCACCCTCCACGCAAACACATACCATATTTACATATAATTTGTATGATAGAAAAACCTGAGTTTCCAACGCAGTTTGTCCCAAGTCCAGCGTTCTCAAAGTCAATGATGGTACGATGATTTCAGTCAATCAATTTCCACAGGAAGTTCCACCGGTTCAATCAATTTAAAGATGACAGACTCAGTCAATAATCCATTGATAATTCCCACGCGCACTCAGCGGTCGAACTTAGAGTAAAACAGTCCAATGGAAAAACTTGTCTCAGAACATTAGGCTTAAATGAGTAGCAAAGAAAATAACAATTTCTCCTCAAAAACTCAACCACAGGTGAATACCTTGAGCTAATGCTCACATCTCTGTTTTTGTCACCCCCTCCTAACTTCACTTCTTCTCTGCTTATTTCCACATCCTCACCTTCAGAAGTGAGGACATCGCCCCCTAGTGAAGTGGCAAAGCACCAGTAACAGTGAACTCATCACCCCAGAACTTTTACACTCCCACCCCTTTAGGAGAAGGCTGGACAGTCCCGTAAAATGGTTTCAACTTTTCAACATGACATGTGTCAATACTACCAGGATTCTCAAGCATTTTTACCTTATAGTTTACCCTGTTAACTTGTGCCACTATTTCAGCAGGGCCTTGCCATTTGGCCGCTAACTTTGCCATGTAAGCATTCGCTGCACAAGACAATGGGTGGGTTAGTATCTAAACTAAGTCTCCTGCTTGATACTGTACTGACCTCCTACGTAGATCATAATACCGGGCTTGTCGTTCTTGTGCTTTACTCACATTCCCCTTTACCCTTTCTAGCATCACTTGCCGTTCTAGAAAATTATATGCCGGTTGGTCAGGATTTGGAGGTTTCCGCACCAAGCGTTCGAATGGCCCTTTCAATTTCCGGCCCAAGGCAATCTCAGCTGGAGTATGGTCAGTACTCTCCTGCCAGGCGGAATTGATGGCATATCGAAACTCGGCAATCCATCTGTCCCATTGTTTGTGATTATCAGGGACATAAGAGGCAATCATCATTTTAAGGACCTTGTTGACATGCTATGTAAGATTGGTCTGGGGATGGTAGGCGGTGGTAAGTTTTTGTATCACTCCCCACTGTTTACATGTCTCATTTAACAGCTGGGAAGTGAACTGCGGTCCCCTATCTGACACCAGATACACGGGTGTCCCCCACCTTGTGAAGATGTCTTTAATTAAGATGTTGGCTATAAAAAGGGTCTTTGCTGATCTCATCGGGAACATTTCTACCTACTTGCTGCAGTAGTCAACTACCACCAATACGTACTCATTCAATCGATTGCTTTTGGGAAATGGTCCCATCAAGTCGATCCCCAGCATGTATCCTGGTTCAACCACTGGTGTAGACTGCAGTCAACTTGCGAGCTTGGTAATACGCGGTTTATACTTTTGCCATACTTCTTACATATCCTCCAGACATCTTTACGAATCTCAGGCCAGTAAGTCACTTCCAATAGCCTCCTCAATGTCTTCATCCGTCCCAGATGACCACTTAATGGGTTGGCGTGTGCGTATTGCAAACATTGTTCACGAAACTGGGTGGGCATGACAACCTGTAAATTCTGGCATCTGTTCTTGTCCATAGTACTTCTGAAAAAGGTAGGCATTTAGGGTAATATAATGTAATCGGTTAGAAGACTTCACCTCACTCTCATTTACCTCACCCCACAGTGGCTGGAGAGTAGCATCTTCCTTTTGTTCACGGCCAATATCTCCCCAGCTCACCGGTAAGTCATAGGTTACACTGTTTGCATGGGATAGAGCTATAGTGCCTTGACTTTCTTCTTCCACTCCCTTTGACAATGTATCTGGAACCAGGTTACATTGGCCTTTCTGATACTTTACAATAAACTCAAAGCTCTGCAGTCTGATCTTGTGAGACGAGAAGAAGTTTGGGGATGATTAAATACCCAGCCCCTTGTAAAAGCCTTGAAGCGTATGCAACCACATGGTCCCCCCTTGCTACGTATCTTGAGTAAGCACCGCTCCAAGTCCTACATTACTAGCATCAGTCTGCACTCGAAAGTCTTGACTAAAGTCAGGAGGTCGCCGTATTGGAGCAGTCTGAACAGCGCAGTCTCATCCCAAGACGTCATATAACTGATGTCTTGGGACGTCTTTTGCCCTCACGTCAACATCCGCCTTTTTAGGGTACCCTTAAACGTCAGTTAGATGACGTTATCGGATCCTAACCCTACCCCAGACCTAAACCTACCCCGTCACCTAACCGACGTTAAAGGTAAAGCGTCAGTTGTATGACTTGTATGTAATGCAGCTCCTTGTATTCGGGGAACTTATATGATGTGGTGGAAAAATCCAACTTCACGCCAGAAAGAGTCAGAAATTCAAGTCACACGACGAGAGGAAATGCCAAATCACAATTTCGCATCACGAATGCTCTTAAAGAATAAACTTTGCCATACACTATACACTGTGCATGTTGAATATGGCCATTTGCTAGGGAAAATGTCTGACCCTTACTTGACTGTAAAACCTCCCCTACATGTTTGATTTGATTCCATAAAGACTCTTGGATCAAACAATAAGTACTACCTGTATCAACAATTGCCTCCAAAAGTTGTTTTCAAATATTCAAAGGCAACAATAGAGTAGACAGGGAGGATTTAGCATACATAGCAATGTTATGGTTGTTCGACCTCCCTCGATCAGACTTTCCTCCTCCACACAAATTTGCTTGTTCAGCTTGCCTCTGCCTCCAGAAAACTCTCTCCTCGTTCAGGTCCCGTTCCACCAGTGTGCCCACACGAACTAGTTCCTCTATTGTGGATACCGTCCCTCTTAAGATGCTGGCATGGTATCATGGTTGGCTTTAACCTCAAGCACAAAGCTCTATACTGATAGACAAAAGATCCAATGTCCTCACCCACTCCCTGTTTTCTTTCTCTGATCCTTCTCTCTGCCTCCACCTCGTGATCGTCAGGTAAAAATGACTTAAGAAAAATTGTGTCCAGGTCTTAGTACATGCTTTCTCTGCTATCCACCAATCCTTAGCCATATGGGTAAGCACAGATGACAACATAGACAAGGTCTCAGCACTACTCAAAGGTTGGATAGCAAGATACTCTTCACACTCTCACATCTTCTCCATCCAGACTACTGAATTTAGGAAACTCAAGATTTATGGGCGTTTTAAACTGAATGGAGCGAGAATACATTCCCAGCAGGGGAGTTGAATGCTTAACTGGTGTAGAGGTAGCATCTCTCCGTTTGAGGCACTCCATAACTGCACGTCCCAGATCCTGCATGCTCTACTCTAAGACTTGCTTCACCTGCTGACATTCCTTCTTGGACTCTGAAATTACCATTTCATCTCGTTGTCTCACAGATCTTTCACTTTTGAAGAACTGATTCTCTTCTGATAGATATCTAAACTATCCAGCAACTGGGTTTCAAACTTATCAAAACGGGTGTTCAGTTTTTCCTCTACCTCACTCATCTTATCTTCCAAATATCGAACTCTGTTAACCAAAACCATAGAGATAAGGCTCTACGGTAGGCGGGGGAAGTGGTAATTGCGAAATGTCCTCAACCTCATTGGCCTCGTCATCCTGCTCCTGTTCTAAATAAGATTGAATCAAACCTCGTATGGGCTCTCGATGCACCTTAAATGCGTCTGCACTATAATTAGGTGCTCTTTGATTCTTACTCCCATCCTTCTCAAGATCAACCATTTGGAAATATAACGCGGAAGTAGAATTCTCAAGAGGGTAACACACCAAATTTACACACAGCAACTTACACCAATTTGCTGTTGCATAAACTAAATATAAACACTACTTTCACTCAACATAATCCAGAAGGTCCCTGTTCGGGCGACATTAATGTAACATACCATCTTTAATTACAAAAGACAGAATGAAATCATTGTAAACAGGTAGGGTACCATTTGTTGAGTTTTTCAGTGATTATATTTAAGTGCCAGACAAGTAACATCTAACGTGTTCACCCTCCACGCAAGCACATACCATATTTACACATCAGTTCAATCATTTGTATGATAGAAAAACCTGAGTTTCCTACCCTATCTCACGACCAATTCGTACGAGTGATTCAAAAGTGGCTAATTCGTACTAATTCACACGACCTCACTCGTACGAATTTGTACGATTTGTCTAAACCCACGTGACGGTTATGTTTAGGGGCGGGGTCAGGGGTAGGTCATTCGTACCAATTCATACGAATTGGCTAATTCGTAAAATATGTACGATTTAGCAAAATCGTACTAATTCGTACGAGTGAGGTCGTATGAATTGTTACGAATTAGCCACCTCGTAAAATTCGTACGAATTCCCGTGAGATCGGGTTGGAGTTTCCAACGCAGTTTGTCCCAAGTCCAGCGTTCTCAAAGTCAATGATGGCACGATGATTTCAGTCAATCAATTTCCACAGGAAGTTCCACAGGTTCAATCAATTCAAAGATGACAGACTCAGTCAATAATCCATTGATAATTCCCACGCGCACTCAGCGGTCGAACTTAGAGTAAAACAGTCCAATGGAAAAACTTGTCCCAGAACATTAGGCTTAAATGAGTAGCAAAGAAAATAACAATTTCTCCTCAAAAACTCCACCACAGATGAATACCTTGAGCTAATGCTCACATCTCTGTTTTTGTCACCCCCTCCTAACTTAAATTCTTCTCTGCTTATTTCCGCATCCTCACCTTCAGAACTGAGGACATCGCCCCCTAGTGAAGCAGCAAAGCACCAGTAACAGTGAACTCATCACCCCAGAACTGTTATTAGGATACATTACAAATCCGTAAATGATTTACTGTTATCAATAACCTTAAATACTAATGTGAACTATTCCTTCAACATGTTCTAGAAACATTACACTTCAGCAAGAAGAAACTTATGTAAATTATAACGAAATTCTTCTGAAATTGGACAGATTTCCCTTTAGTGTACAGTTGCATGGTTTACGCAATGCTTTCAAATGCAAGCGAACGTAACTGATCATTTGTAAATGTCACTCTGCTCCTCTGAGATTCAGGCTTTTCATGGACACTTATATATAGAGTGAGGAAACGAGGGATCCACTCGATCAGAGAGAGGGCTTTTAGAGAGATATTTTTATTCATAAATAAGGCTCTTAGTGCCTTTAGCCGAGCTGTAGAGGTCTGCCTAACCCACTCCCACGTACAGTATACTCCAAAACAACTTTCATAACACACACTCACACATACACACTTATAAACAGTCTGACTCATGCTCTCTGGGCCCAAACTGCATCTGGCGGTCCACAACTTTTGTGTTTATAATAGCCCTACACACACACACACACACACACTCACACATGAATACACTCATGTTTTGAGAAACATCTAAGCCATGTTCTGAACCATCCTGCAATATATATAATAATAACAAATAAATAATAGTAACAAATACGTGTAAAACACACACTCTAAAAAATGCTGGGTTCACTGTAAATAAATATTGATGGTTTAACTTAAAAAGTAAGTTAGCTGGTTGCCTTAAAATTTTAAGTTGATTGAACTGGAAAAAGTGAGTTAATACAATGAAGGAGAATGATTTAATAATCAGAAACTCAAAATTATATGTTATCTGAACTAAATAAATTATTTAAGTTGATTTGACAAAATAAAAAATGTTGTGATAACTACACTGTAAAAAAATATTGTTGGTTTAACTTAAAAAAGTAAGTAACGCCTTAAAATTTTAAGTTGATTGAACTGGAAAAAGTGAGTTAATACGAATTTATTTAATCATCAAAAACTCAAAATAATAAGTTATCTCAACTAAATAAATTATTATAAAGTTGATTTGACAAAAGAAAATATGTTCTGATAACAAATCTTGAAAATTTATTTTACAGTGTTGGGTCAAAAAGGGACAAACCCAAACATTGGGTTAAAACTGTAATTAAAAAATTTCAACCAAAGGCTGGGCTCATCCATATTTGACCCAAATTTGTGTTAAAACAACCCAGCATTTTTTAGAGTGAAAGAAAGAATGAATGTATTGTACATTATTTATAAGCTAACCCCCCCCCCCCCCCTCTCTCTCTCTCTCTCTCTCTCTCTCTCTCTCTCTCTCTCAGACTCTGTTTGGGCTCGAGGCTCTGATCTTTCATCCATATCTAGTTTTCTCTCTCACCCCTTCCAGCCATCAGCTTGTACACACGTTCTTCCCCTCACATTGTTTTGGAGAAAACTCACGAAGTCCACACCAGCAAACACACGGAGGAAGACTCAAACCCGCTGCTCTCCCTCTCTCGTCGCTCTGCTTTCTTTTGAGAGATTATTGCCGCACTATTGATAGAGGTTTTCCTTCTCAGCTCAGCCATATGTTCTCGTTCCAAGATTGATGGAGCTGCGAGAGAAACCCTGAAAATCATCCCAATTTTCTGTTTAGTGCAGCCATTTCCCACAGATGCTTTTGTCCTCGGCACAGTGTGAAAACCATCTCTGCGACGGATCAACTCATGTTGCGTAATTCTGCATGTGGCGCTTGAAATCCATCAATTTTGGCAGTCAGATTGAAGAGTACCTGTCTCTTTCAACACTCAATTAACCATAATGGATGTTCAGACGAGCGCAGTCTTTATTTCAATGGTTTAGGATTTGAATCCAGTCGATCTGTGCTCTGTTATATAAACTGCATTGTTTGCATCAAGCATGCTTTTTAATGCTATCAGAACAGACCTGGAACCAGAGAAGAGCTGCAGATCTCTTCTCTGTACAGATGCGGCCTTACGAACGCGTGCTGTTCGTGATAAGACTGAGAAATCATGTTCCAGCAGGAAACTGCAGTGGGTGTCAGATTACTTTCACTCCGTAGATAAACTTCTAAATGCTCATCCCGAACAAACACATCCTCACTGCATCATAATGATGTGTTGGAGATTCACTGACAATATGTCTAATAAAAATGTAAAGCGAGTTAGTGAAATGGAGTGAAATGAATGCCATGTAAGCATCAAGTGAAATGAAGTAACATATTTATAACATTTGTTCTACACCTTTTGTGAGTGTAACTATATTGAACATTATTTCCCCTCTCTCTCTATATATATATATATATGTGTGTGTGTGTGTGTGTGTGTAGAATCTCACTACATGAATAAACCTTGCATTTCTATAAAGAGTGAAACTGGGGCTGTCAAACGATTATTTGTGACTAATCGCATCCAAAATAAAAGTTTGTGTTTACATAATATATGTGGGTGCACTGTGTATAATTATTTTGCATATATATAAATACACACACATGCATGCATATTTAAGAAAAAAAAATATTTATATATAAAATATTTATATTTACATATCATATAAATTATATATAAATGAAACTATTTCTTAAAATAATTAAATAATTATAATTAAATAAAATGTAATTTAATAAAATTTAATTAAATAAAAATAATAATTAAATAATTAAAATAATAAAATAATTATACACAGTGCTCCCACATATATTATGTAAACACAAACTTTTATTTTAGATGCGATTAATCGCGATTAATCGTTTGACAGCCCTAATTTATACAAAATTAATATTACACATTAATATAAATATTTGATATATTAATAACACATTTTTCTTACATACATGCATGTGTGTGTATTTATATATACAAAATATTTATACACACTTACACACACATATATTATGTAAACACAAACTTTTATTTTGGATGCGATTAATCGCGATTAATCGTTTCTCAGCCCTAATATACATATATATATATATATATGTGTGTGTGTGTGTGTGTGTGTGTAGATTCTCACTACATGAATAAACCTTGCATTTCTATAGAGTGAAACAGATTAAATGAATGTTTACTCTCGACAACAAATGCCATTTAAAATGAATGCACATCTTTTAAATTGAATTTTCATTTTTGACACTTGAGCAAATAGTGCATGATCAGTTTTGATGTTTGTCTATAATAACTGGCTGAAATGTCTTGAGTGACTGAGCAGTTTTCTGAGCTCTTGGAAAACAATGGTTGTTTTAAGACTCTCAAACAGATCTCAGCATCAGAAATGTCTGGAGGACTGCAGAAGAAACTTTCCAACGTGGGAGGGTTAGACTTGACCGAGGGATTTGATCTAGGACTGTTGTATAAGTCTAACACATGATGATATGATGCATATGGACTGATCCTGCAAATCTCTGATAGAGAAACCAATCGGGTTCAATTCTCAGGGAACACCAATGCTGATAAAAAGGACTGTAAATTATGTTGGATAAAAATGTTTAGTAAATGCATGCATGTAATTGCAGAAGAGATGTGTAATTATGGTAATACACTCTAAAAAATTCTGGGTTGTTTTAACCCAATTTTGGGTCAAATATCGACAAACCCAGCCATTGGGTTACATTTTTAAATTACATTTTTAACCCAATGTTTGAGTTTGTCCCACTGTAAAAAAATATATATATATATATATATATATATATATATATATATATATATATATTTTCATGATTTGTAATCACAACATTTTTTCTTTTGTCAAATCAACTTAGATAATTTATGTAGTTCAGATATCATAATATTTTGAGTAAATCACCTTCATTGTATTAACTGAATTTTCCAATTTTCAATAAAATTTCAATGAACTTAAAATTTGAAGGCAACCAGGTTACTTATTTTTTTAAGTTAAACCAACAATATTTTTTCACAGTGCATATTTGACCCAAAATTGGGTTAAAACAATTCAATTAAATTCAGTTCAAATTTATTTGTACAGCGCTTTTCACAATACATATTGTTTCAAAGCAGCTTTACAAGTAAATTTCAGAAATGTACATGGAAAAATACATTTAGTTAATCATGTAATAATTTAGGCCATAACATCTCGCCGACGTCGAGTCGTCTCTTCACAGGCGTTTAGTCGTCTCATCGCAGCTGCATTTTGTACTAACTGTAGCTTGTTTATTGAGGATGCAGGACAACCAGCTAATAAAGCATTACAGTAATCTAGTCTCGAGGTCATTAATGCTTGAACTAACTTTTCTGCATCAGAAACAGATAGCATGTTACGTAGCTTAGCAATGTTTCTAAGGTGGAAAAACGCTTAAACAACCCAGAATATTTTAGAGTGTAGGCCACTCTTTCATGTCAGAATTAAATCAGATACCGGCCCATTACTTGCACATCTCTGCATGATTAAGAAAAACCCATTAGCATCTAATTCAGAATCCATGACCATCAGTTATACCAAATCTGACTTTTACTGAGGTCAAGTGTCGTTTGACTGTGATCCGATCATTGTGAACGCATGTTAACTGCAGGTTGTGATGATCCCAAATATTTTCTCTCTCAATCCGATGCAGAGTCGCTGGCTCACGGCGGTGCATTTCCCTCCCTTGCCAACTTAAATTTGCACAAACAAACAGCACTAACAAGTCTGTTCATTGCATTTCTTAATAGTGCATGACTTCTTGACAACACAACAGTCTGCGCTCTTTCTTTTCATTCGAATCCTCTTAGAAAAGAGGAATTTACAAGGAAAATATCATTTCTATTGGACGGAATGTTCCAATTGTTAAATTGCTAATTTTATAATCAGTTGAGTTCTGTTATCCAGGAGTATTCGTCATCCGTTTCTCATGGCCAAATATGGCAATGAACTGGGAATCGGGAACAGCCCTAGACGCCGTCATCGATATTTGTTTTGAAACAACGAGAAGAGAAAGGAAGACCAGCATGTTCTGATGAACTGTGACGTATCCATGCATACAAATCCATATTGTTGTATAAATACAGTACGTACATCCTGACACCATTGGACAGCATGTTTTCATATAAATATATACCTCTGAAAACCAGCGGACGTATGTATGGTGGCCCTGTTCTCAGTCTAGCTGGACTATTTGTTGGGTGAACATCACTTCCAGAGGCCTGTACGTCTCCAAAAGCAAATCTAATGCATCATATAACAAAGTGTCAAATCATGCTATTTAGTTTAAAGAAAGATAACAAGCACTCCACACACACAAACATGGACAAACCCAAACGTTGGGTTAAAAATGTAACTAAAAAATGTAACCCAATGGCTGGGTTTGTCCATGACCCAAAGTTGGGTTAAAACAACCCATCCAATTTTGAGAGTGTATTTATTTTAAAGAAAGATAACAAGCATTCCACACACAATAAAAGACACTCTAAACAACGCTGGGTTGTTTTAACCCAAATTTGGGTAAAATGTTGGGTTAAAAATGTAATTTCAAATTTTAACCCAACTTCAACTCTCACTTTAAACGGTACATTATTTAATAAAATTTTTAACCCAACATTTGGGTTGAAATAACCCAGCATTGTTTAGAGTGAACGATTGATTAAAAAATTATTTCTTTGCATTTGTTTAGAAGTCTAGCTGTAACCAGCATGCTAATACACTCTAAAAAATGCTGGGTTGTTTTAACCCAATTTTGGGTAAAATATGGACAAACCCAGCCGTTGGGTTAATTTTTTTAATTACATTTTTAACCCAACGTTTGGGTTTGTCCGTATTTTACCCAAAATTGGGTTAAAACAACCCAGCATTTTTTAGAGTGTAATAAAACAAGACGATAATAGTTTTGATTGACATTTTTGACACTATTGATAAAAATGTAAAGGAGAGACTGTTTTGGGAAGATGATGAGCACATTTTTCAAAAATTTGCTGTTAAAATGAACACTGGTGACAGCTGACGGATAATAAAGAATCAGGGATATCTGATACCGATCTGTTAAAACATGAACATCCCGATACCATCCTCTGACCGGCTCAGGACAGCCCTATGTGTATTAGACATGGTGTCTTTAATCATATTTTTTATAAACACAACTTTTGTGCACATGTATTAAAGAAATATCATAGTCTGGAGGATTTTAGGCTTTCTGGTAAAATCATTGTAACGCAAAAATACATTTTACTGAGGGATTACGCTGCTTATTTAAGTTTCACAGGCAATATTGCTTGTATTGTGCAAAGAGATGAAATACCATCCTATTTTAGATGCAGCGTGACAAAACTGTAAGCAGTCTGGCGTTTGAACCGTTGCATATTGTTCTTATTAAACTATTTTTTTGAAGACGGATGATGAGGAACATAAGCATCGGTTAAACTCAGAGGTATTATGAATTGATATGTGTTCCCAAAACGCAGTCAGTCGTATCACACACACACACACACACACACACACACACACACACACTAGGGCATTTTCCTCATACATTTAGAGAAATGTAAGTAACTTTTATGTGACCCAATTTCTGCAGATAACTAATTTTCTCTCATCTTTGAATAATGCATATGCACGTGGGCAGAAGGAGCACCATAACATATGGCCGGAACAAAGCATATTGTTAAAAATAATTAAGGGAACAAAACTTCTCAGAGCCAAGCAGAAAAACTGTAAAAAAAAAAAAAAAAAAAGAAAGAAAAAAAAAGTGTAGTCTGTTTGTCCTGAATACACTCTAAAAAATGCTGGGTTGTTTTAAATATGGACAAAGCCATTGGGTTAAATGTTTAAATTACATTTTAACCCAACATTTGGGTTTGTCCATCTTTGACCCAAATTTGGGCTAAAACAACCCAACAGTTAGTAATAAGAATGTAATAGTTAATAAATAAAAGAATAAATAAATGAAATAAAAAGTGATTAGCACACACATGCCCTGACATTTGAAACCTTGAAGAAAATATATTCCGATAAACTTGAATTCAACTTGAAACAAAATGCGGGAAATTATATAAAATCAAATATAGCTCCATAAACAAACAGCACAAAAAAACCTAAATGTGTCCTGTTCGATTTTACGAAAAAAAAATTATATAAAAAATTATAATATAAAAAAATATATATATTTAGATTTCTATGGCTGGGTTGTTTTAACCCATCTTTGGGTCAAAACATTTTTTAATACATTTTTAACCCAATGGTGGGGTTTATCCATATTTGACCCAAAGTTGGGTTAAAATAACCCAGCATTTTTAGAGTGTCAATAATATTTAAAAACAGTGATATAAATCATCATCATAATCATCATTTATCAACTGCTCTACACTATAAACAATGTTTTGAATTGTTTTAACCCAAATTTGGGTCAAATATGGACAAACCCAAATGTTGGGTTACATTTTTGAATACATTTTTGACCCAATGGTTGGGTTTGTCCATATTTGACCCAAATTTGGGTTAAATCAACCCAGCATTTTTAGAGTGTCAATAATATTTAAAAACAGTGATATAAATCATCATCATCATCATTTATCAACTGCTCTACACTCTAAACAATGGTTTGAATTGTTTTAACCCAAATTTGGGTCAAATATGAACAAACCCAAATGTTGGGTTAAAAAATGTAAAAATAAAAAAATTTACAGTTGAAAGTGAAAGTTGAAGTTGGGTTAAAACTTTAAATTACATTTTTAACCCAACATTTGGGTTTGTCCATATTTGACCCAAATTTGAGTTGAAACAACCCAGCATTGTTTAGAGTGTAACTGAACCACACACATCTTGTTTTAGGTTATTCCACATGTACAAACAACAAAACCAGTTTTCAATTATAAGTTTCTTTATTCATTTTATTTATGTAAATTGCCTGCATATAATATTATTCAGTGAAAATGACTCTAAACTGCAGATCACCTCTCAGCAGGGGTGAAGGGGTCTTCTGTGAAGTCTCTGCTGGAAGTGGAGCTTTCCTCTCACCTTCATCCATAATTTAGTTGTACAATGTTTGTAGAAAGCATTTGTGTTTTTGAAGTCTGCATGCCTTATAGAAAATACCCTGTTCAGAAAGTGTATAGAACTGGCGTTAGGGTTCATGCTTTAAAGCAGTTCTTCGGACCGCTTGGAAATAGGACTGACAGTCTCACGCGCGCGGCCTCAAACTTGCACGCAAATCAAATGTGATAGAGACAAAACACGAGTCCAGGAGTGCGGACAGGGCAAGACTGAACTCAGCAGCTCCACCGATCCTTCACAGAGACACTGATGTGCAATATTTCCATTCGTCGCCGATATTTTACTGTACTGCAGGTTTGTGCTTTTGTCTGGTGCACCAGAAAACATTTCCCAGCCTTCAAACGGTCTCAAATTCAAGCTGAAACACATGCATTAATGCACTTCAATAAGAGTCAAGGCCCGCTCACACCAAAGACGATAACTATTATAAAACTGTAATGAATATTATCCTCTCGGAAGGATTTTTTTTTTCCAGCTAATGAATGATAAAGTCATTGTCAGAGTTTGACATAACATGTGTGGATGCTAATATAGTTATCATTGGTGACACTTTACTTGAAGATGTGTGCATAAGACACCTTCATAACCACGACATGACATATGTCATGAATATGAAATAGGGTATATGCATGTTTATGATAACTGTCATTAAGTGTCTTTCGCTCAATAATGACATTTTGAATACAAATATGACATTGTTTGAGATGTCTTTGTCATGACAACATGACATTAAATTGAGTTAAACGGTCATGTGGTTGGCTTTGACATTGGCTGTCATGAGGCATTATAAGTGTGTCATGAATTTTGACTTGCCCTCTCGTAACTTCTGCATCATTGAGCTCGGACTACAAAATCGGAGCGAGAAATAATAATGGCGGATTGCTCGAAGTGTTGGGCCGGTAGTCGATGTCCTTATTTGGCAGTTCAGCTGCAAATACGGTGACGTTGTAGTTCAAAAAACGTCATAGAAAACCGAAAAATTTGAACAGGTTGAAAAATATGACCAAAACAGAATATAAAGATATAAACGAAGCACCTGCAGAGAATAATTTCATCTTTTCTGTACTTATAAACACTCCAAATATACAACAAAATGCATTTAAGGGCTAAAAAAGTGGATTTTGCATGATATGTCCCCTTTAAATAACGCATTTAATTGACAGCCCAGGTTATGATGTATTGGTTTATGTCAAGGTGTCATAACAAAGACATCTCAAACAATGTCATATTTGCATTAAAAATGTCATAATTGAGCGAAAGACACATAGAACTTCCTTCATTTTAATAACATAGGTCATGGTTATGACTACCCTATCTCACGACCAATTCGTACGAGTGATTCAAAAGTGGCTAATTCGTACTAATTCATACGACCTCACTCGTACGAATTTGTACGATTTGTCTATGTTTAGGGGCGGGGTCAGGGGTAGGTCATTCGTACGAATTCATACGAATTGGCTAATTCGTAAAATATGTACGATTTAGCAAAATCGCACTAATTCGTACGAGTGAGGTCGTACGAATTGTTACGAATTAGCCACCTCGTAAAATTCGTACGAATTCCCGTGAGATCGGGATGGGTTATGAAGGTGTCATGCTAGTCTTATGCACACCCCTTCAAGTAAAGTGTTACCTCATCATTATAGTTATTTGTCTTGGTGTGAACGGGCCTTTTGGGGAAATTGATCATTATAATGCAGATAAAACATACAATTAAAGAAACCAACACCGCCGTGGTTAAATACACAAGCTCTGCGTTTGGCTTGATGTTTCTCGTACGAGTCTTTGCGTCGGCATCTATAAAAGCTGCTTTTCTGTTATGGTTTGGATTAAGAGGTTCGTCCATTAGCGGTGGGACTGATGTGTACGATATATGGCTACTATTTCGTCCTTGAGGTACAGGGCGTTGATCGATACCATGAAAATCTGCACGACAAAGTTTATAAAGCTAAAATACAGTATGTGTAGGCGTCAGTAACGTTGTTGGCGTATAAATATATCTGTTTGTGCGTCTAACCTTGATCTACACATCAGCTCGGCTCTCTAGAGGGTCGTATTGCATGGATTTCGCAAGGACGTCTCTCCATGCGAGGGGAAAGAACTACCGGTTTCCCTCAAGGGTTCTCCTCTAAACGCTTGGCGGAGCCATTGTTTGTGTCCGCCGGCTTCTCGCCGTCCGTCTCCGTGTCGTCCCGTGAGGTTTGGGTGGAGAAGGGGTCTGCCGTGTGTTGCCTGAGGTCGGGGCTGAGGAGAGGCAGGTGAGGGAGGAGCGGGCTCTCTTTTAATCGAGCGGACAGTTCTTTAGCGCTACAGGTGGGGGTGTTGGTCTCGTATATGTCGTGAAAGTTGTTGTAGTCCACTTCGTAGAAGCCCTTTTCCAGGGACAGCACCGGGGTGAAGCGGTAGCCCCACAGCACTTCCGAGTCCAGGTAGGAGCTGCGCGCCTGACACGTCATGCCTGGACACATGGAGGGGGATATGGGCGATACACACAGAGAGAGAAAAGAAAAAAAAGGCAGAGAGGGAGAGAAAGAAATTATTTATGAGACAGGCTCTCCATGTTTACAGTAGCTGTGCCGGTCAGATGATATTGCAGTTACACGTTTTTTTGCGGTGAGATATGGGCCGTATCAGTTCGTGAGCTGCATTTCACATTACGCTGCCATTCATTTTAGAGCCGAGTAATTACTAGTTACTAATTACCTCTTCAACAGTGTAATTAGATTACTGTATTAATTACTTTTAATTACTAATTACTATTATCAATAATACAAGGATAGACATGAATCTGTTTTAATTCTTTCAAATAAATACTATAAGATTGCATGAATTATCCTTAAACTGACCAAGGTGGAGAAGGTTACATACTTTTTAGTAGGGCTGGGTAATAAATATCGATTTTTTGATATTAATCGATTCTCATTTTTACGAACCGATATCGATACTTAAATCTCAAGAATCGATTAGTCATCCTGTTTCGTTTGAATGAATGGGACATTGTAACGCGGCTGCGTGCATCGAAAAAAATCGCAATAATATTTGTCCTTTGTTACTGTTGATATGAAACAAAGTCTCAATTTTCAAATTACGTCCATTTTCTTATGAAATTCAAAAACATAAATAGCGTTTTGGCGCTGTGGCGTGAGATCGCTCTGGAGAAGCAGCAGCGCTGATCTCTCTTCCGGCTTAATAATACCAGTTACAGCGCCAAATAAACATGAATGTGCATCTGAAAGTGTGTTAAAGATAGAGTACAACTTATCGAAATCCGTATCACGTCACATTGATTCGCTCAATTAGCGTTTCAACCGTGGAAAGACGTCAGTTAAACAGCTTGTAATCAATGTCATGTATCGTCATATTTACCTCAGAAAACCCACATCAACTCGTTAGTCAGCTTGAAAAAAATAACTCCAGAGAGGAGCATTTTGCTAAATATATACACCATATTACATATGCATTATAATCTTAAATGTTCTTCAATATTTAATGTATATTTGAATAAATCTGGCAAGTTTTTATGACAGCCACCATTTAAATGTTTATATTTCATATAATCTTCTTATTATAAAAATAAATAAAAGTGTAATTTAAGTGTTTGTAAAGCTACAAAACAGTTCATTATTACCTTCATATTAGGCTAATGAAGTCTATAGGCTACAACTAGACTCTTATAGTTTACAGCATTTAAGAGAATTGATTCCCTTGAGAAAAAGGGCCATTTATTGTAACTGATATCCAAAATAATCGATATTGAATCGAATCGTAATCGAAATCGAATTGCAAGCTTGTGAATCGAAATCGAATCGAATTGTGAAATTTGTCTCAATACCCAGCCCTACTTTTTAGCATCAGACAATACATTTTGATGTTAAACCCACTATTGTTTTATGTCTGATCTCTTGACATTTCACAGTTTTTTCATACATATTTTACAATAATTCATTCGAATTTGTACGAGTGCGGTCGTAATATTTAGACACCTCATAAAATGCGAACGAATCGCTGTGAGATCGGATTGATCTATACACGGTATTTACCTCAATTACATCATAATTAAATCACAGATAAATTAAGAGTAATCCCTTACTTTACATTTTCAAGGGAAAAGTAATTTAGTTACACCCAACACTGATCACATCGCAACATTGATTTTGCTTTCTGTCTTTCAATAATTTGTATTTCAATGACACAATGTTCACATTTCAAAAAAATACTATGTTGGCTTTAATTAACTTTTTTTATGTTTCCAGGTTCCATAAATTATTATCATTTTTTTTTATGACAACAGGTTCCACATAACTGGGTTATGTTAAATAAACATAATTTGTTCATACTTCAACATCATGGAATAAGTCATTTTAAGCGACCAAATTCAGCTCTGAGCTGAGTGTTAAATGAACACTGAAGCAGTGTCAAAATTGATGAGATAATTAAGTGAATAAATGAGTGATAATTGAGAATTATTGAAGACACCTCAAATTTGGATTTCACTGAAAAGGCAAAAAATGGTATGTGCTACAGTGACAGTGCTGCTATAATCCAGAAAATAAACATCACTCAGAAATTGGGTTTTATATGAGTTCAGTGAATTCAGGTCAAATGAGTGTGAAATAACAATTATGTTAAACATAACCAGCACCATCAGATTAGCTTTTCTATTTGTTCATCTGGCTGTTATAACTCTTGTACAGTAGCCCAACAAAAGTTAATGATGTGAGTGTCTAAAACACACACTGATCACCATAATGGTGACTAACAAATTCCAGTTTTCCCCTTCAGTGATTCTGCTTGTTACCAACAGGTGTCTTCAATAAAGATCAATCATCCCTCAATTATTCACTTAATTATCTCATTAACTTTAACACTGCTTCAGTGTTCATCGCTTAAATTAATTCCATTACGTTGAAGTTACATGAACAAATTATGTTTGTTAAACATAATCCAGTTAAGTTAATTAAAGCCAACATATCATTTTTTGAGCGTTCTCTTCTCTCTGCGATAAAATGATATTCTGTGGATATCGAATTCCATCAACGTATTCGCATGGGGGTAAGATGTGCCACTTTTTACAAGCTTTATGTTGTCTTCTGGGCAACAGGAAAACATCTCGATTATATTGCAGGATGTTTGTTATATGTTAACTTTATTTTTATTGCTTTGTTTTTAAAACATGCATCCTGAGATATAATTGAAAATTTGCTGCATGGTTTATGAATATGCAAATAAAATGCAGCAAAATAAAACATGCTTTATCTAATCAGTAGAATTGTGGCAACAGATTACAAGCAATATTATTAATTAAATTGAACAAATTAGAATTGAGTAATGATTAATCAAATTATTCCTTAAAAGTTAACCATTTAAAATGAAAAAAAAAAAATTAAACAAAAATATCTCACTAACAGACAGATGTCAAAGATTAATCAAGAACTCGTTAATTTATATTGCCAACATTGAAGACACCTGACGTTAACAAGCAGAATCACTGAAGGAGAAAACAAACGCTGATCACCATAATGGTGACTTCAATTTATGTTTTTTTTTTTTTTTGGTTGTTGTTGTAAGTTTTACTCATTTTAAATAATGAATTAATTTAATTAATTATTACTCAATTCTAATTTGTTACATTTAATTAATAATATTGCTTGTATCTGTTGCCACATTTTTTTGATTAGATAAAGCATATTCATTTTTTTTTGCAAATGTATTAATTCATTTATAATAAGCAAATAAAACACAATGCAATATGCGTATAGTAAATGAGAGAGTAGTTTTGCACAGGAGCGTTGCGGTTCTCAGACTCGTCACTAATTCTGGGTTTGTGCCCAAGGGAAGTGAAGTGAAGTTTGTAAAGCGGATTGTTTTACATTTCCTTTCCTGAACGGTTTTGGGTGTGATGAGCTGGAAGCCAAAGCAATTACAATGATCAAACGGCATATTTCATTTACTATTTGGTGCAGTGTGTATATCTTCAGTTACGCTGATTTGAAAATAGCTTGAAACAGAATTGTTGGCCCATATCACTAAGTTGTCATGTAAACCTGAGTTGATGTGCTGTGTGCTTCCTACTTCCATCCATCACGTCCATTATTCATAAAGATGCAAAACACAAAAAAACAAGACCTCAAGATGATCATTATCATACACACTCTCTAAAACACAAGAGGACAAAAGGAAATTCCCTAAATGTGTGTCTTGCGTCACCTCAGCAATTTATGTTTTGCCTTATTGTGACTTTTAGTGTAGACCTGTAATTACGGAAAAAGTCCAAGTTGTTAATCACTGCATTTATGTTTTTGCAAAACATTAAGAATAATACTAGACTAAAACCTCATGATTATAGGTGTGATGTCATATAATATAGATACAACTGTAATTAAAGATTATAGAGAATTAAACCACGACAGCATATTGTCACAATCCACGTCAACTGGTGCGTCAAAACCCCCAAATGGGTTGCAGACCCGTCACTGAAGGGAAAAAGTCACACTGTAAAAAAATATTGATGGTTTAACTTTAAAAAGTAAGTAACCTGGTTGCCTTAAAATTTTAAGTTGATTGAACTGGAAAAAGTGAGTTAATACAATGAAGTAGAGTAATTTAACCATCAGAAACTCAAAATTATATGTTATCTGAACTAAAGAAATTATTTAAGTTGATTTGACAAAAGAAAAAATGTTGTGATTACTACACTGTAAAAAAATATTGTTTGTTTAACTTAAAAAAGTAAGTAACCTGGGTTGCCTTAAAATTTTAAGTTGATTGAACTGGAAAAAGTGAGTTAATACAATGAAGAAGATTAATTTAACCATCAGAAACTCAAAATAATACGTTATCTCAACTAAATAAATTATTATAAAGTTGATTTGACAAAAGAAAAAATGTTGTGATTACTACACTGTAAAAAAATATTGATGGTTTAACTTAAAAAAGTAAGTAACCTGGGTTGCCTTAAAATTTTAAGTTGATTGAACTGGAAAAAGTGAG
This sequence comes from Pimephales promelas, assembly GCF_988280905.1. Taxonomy (NCBI): domain Eukaryota; kingdom Metazoa; phylum Chordata; class Actinopteri; order Cypriniformes; family Leuciscidae; genus Pimephales; species Pimephales promelas. Next base: position 2,262,862 of record NC_142778.1, read on the forward strand.
TTAATACAATGAAGGAGATTAATTTAACCATCAGAAACTCAAAATTATATGTTATCTGAACTAAAGAAATTATTTAAGTTGATTTGACAAAAGAAAAAAATGTTGTGATAACTACACTGTAAAAAAATATTGTTGGTTTAACTTAAAGTAAGTAACCTGGGTTGCCTTAAAATTTTAAGTTGATTGAACTGGAAAAAGTGAGTTAATACAATGAAGAAGATTAATTTAACCATCAGAAACTCAAAATAATACGTTATCTCAACTAAATAAATTATTATAAAGTTGATTTGACAAAAGAAAATATGTTGTGATAACAAATCTTGAAAATATTTTTTACAGTGCAGAATTAATATAATCATGTTTTGGTAAAAAAAAAAAAAAAATCAGAAAAGGTACTTTTAAAAGATTCATCAAGATCTACAAGTACATTTTTACCAAACTTAGTGCTGTTTTGGGTCACCCCTTGATGTAAAATCTGACTCCTGAAGCAAAACCAATTGAAAACCACTGATCTACAATGTTGAATTGATTGAAACGTAAATGAACGTAACGCTCTGAGAGTCCCTGACTCCCCCTGCTTTTACTTCACAGAGCGGCTCGCGTGTGTGGGAGTGTGTGCAACTCATTTAGCATTGTTGTTTACTCTCTTTCTCTCTCTGTGCGTGTTTGAGTGAAAGACATGGAGAGGGTGTGTTGATCACAGTAGCCTAGCAAAGGCCGGTTTCATGCACGAAGATGCTTTTCAGATCTATAAATAAAGGCACAGCACCTCAAGGCCAGGAGTTCCTATGCCTATTTGTGGAGAACAACGGTGACACTGAAAGCTACTGACACATATGAGTACTATCATTTCTCCTCTGATAAGAAGTACCAATATAGGAGCTGCTGTTGTCTTTGCCATTGTCATCATCGTACTACGTTATGATGATATTATAAATCTGTGTGCATGGATTAGTACACAAAATATAACTCACCTGGGTGGTTAAAGGAGTAGTTCACTTTAAAAAAAAAAAGAAGAAGACGGTAACAGTTTATTTCAATAGTCCACTTTAGACATTAAAAGTAACTTTTCAACTACATGTCAACTAACTGTCATTAGAGTATTAGTAGATTGTCAGCTTAATATCTGTTTACACTTTATTTTGTTGGTCCCCCAACAGACATTTAATTGACTATAAGTAATTTGGCAACTACAAGTCAACTTATTCTCCTAACCCGAACCCTAACACCTAACCATAACCTACCAGTCTACTATAATATAATACTCTAATGAGAGTTAGTTGACATGTAGTTGAAAAGTTGAACGTCTAAAGTGACTATCAAAAAAAAAAACTTTTGCTGATAATTTACTCACCCCCATGTCATCCAAGATGTCCATGTCATTCTTTCTTCAGTCGAAAAGAAATTAAGGTTTTTGATGAAAACATTCCAGGATTTTTCTCCATATAATGGACTTCAATGGGGTCCAAAAGGATTCAAGGTCCAAAAGACAGTTTCAGTGCAAACTGCAATCTGTTCAAAGGGCTTTAAACGATTCCAGACGATGAATAAGGGTCTTATCAAGCGAAACGATCGCTAATTTAATAAATAAGTAACAAAGGTGAAGTTTTATAAGCTCAAATGGTCGCCTGGTTCTGTTCTGTGATGCATGTTCGTGACTCTCCTGTTCAAACTCCTTTATCAAAATGAACGAATCTTTTTCGGAGTCAATTTGTTTGATTTGTTCGTTGAATGAACCAAATGACTCGGAAAAAGATTTGTTCATTTTGATTTGAACGAGTTCAAACAGGAGAGTCACGAACGTGCGTCACAGAACACTGAGCACTGAAACTGTCTTTTGGACCTTGAACCGTTTGGTTCCCATTGAAGTCCATTATATGGAGAAAATCCTGGAATGTTTTCATCAAAAACCTTAATTTCTTTTCGACTGAAGAAAGAAAGACGTGGACATCTTGGATGACATGGGGGTGAGTAAATTATCAGCAAAGTTTCTTTTTTAAAGTGAACTACTGCTTTAAACAAATCAATAGCGCTTATTATATTGTGAAAACCACCGCCAGAATTCTCCACAGGTTTGTCTGAGCTTTAAACGAAAATCCCGCACTAATAGTCAGCGTTAAATTTTAAACTGTTCAAGCACACATCAATAACCTTTAAACTGCCTCCGCAGTTCCTCCCTTAATCAACACACCAGCTCATAAAGCCAGCCTTTAAAAATCGATATTAGTTATAGAACATTAATTCAAAGCAAGGTCTTTTCTGTGGGTTTGTGACTCATTAATAGCAAAATGAATGGAAAGTTAATGGGATCTACTTAAAACACAGAGAGGCCTATCTGAATGCCATCGGACATGTTTAGTAGATGCTGGTTGGTTATGAGCACTCAATGGGCCGCTTTGTTTTAGGCATTTATTATGCTGATGAGAAGACGAGCAAGGTTATTTTTTCTCTAATAGGAAATAAACCCGATTGATTTGAAATCCATATTGTTAGACATTTGTGATCTGCTTTTAAACTTTCAGTGTTAATTGTACGGCATAATAGGCAACCCAGAAGATATACCAATGATTAATTTTAAATTCCCCATGTAGGCATCAAGTACTAATATGTTGGCTTAAAGATGTTGCTAAAATATCATATCAAGCACATCAAGAACAGTCAGATTAAACATTTGCTTTTTGCTGAAGAATTGTTTTGATAATCAACATTTCATGGCGATGTTATGCAATCCTTGGTAAAGAAGGCATCTTAAGAGGTAGCATAATCAAAGCTCACTCCAGAATAAAAAAAATCCTGATTATTTACTCATCCCCACATCATCCAAGATGTTCATGTCTTTCTTTCTTCAGTCAAAACGAAATGAAGGTTTTTGAGAGAAACATCCCAGGATGTTTCTCCATATAATGGACTTCAATGGGGTCCAACGGGTCGAAGGTCTAAATGTGAGTTTCAGTGCAGCTTCAAAGTCTCGACACGATCCCAGACGAGGAATAAGAGTCTTATCTAGACAAACCAGTGGACATTTTCTAAATAAAATAAACATTTAACTGAACTTACACTAGCACAGTGATGCGCCACACATTACGTAATCACGTTGAAAGGTCACGCGTGACGAAGGTGGAAGTTCAGACCTAGTGTTTACAAAGCCAATGTGCAAAGACCCAGTCAAACGCCCTTTAGAAACAATAAACAAAAAGATAAACCAATGATGTCAGACGATTTTGATGAGATTACATTTTCCGCTCATGTCACGTTACCCCTGACATCATTGGTTTACCATTTGTGGTTAAAAAGTATGTGTTTTTATTAGAAAATGAGTGATGTTTGTCTAGATAAGACTCTTATTCCTCGATTGGGATCGTGTCGAGACTTTGAAGAGGCACTGAAACTCTCATCTGGACCTTTGACCCGTTGGACCCCATTGAAGTTATATGGAGAAACATCCTAAAATGTTTTCCTCAAAAACCTTAAAGGAGTAGTTCACATTTAAAAACAAAAACTTTTGCTGTTAATTTACTCACCCCCATGTCATCCAAGATGTCCACGTCATTCTTTCTTCAGTCGAAAAGAAATTAAGGTTTTTGATGAAAACATTCCAGGATTTTCTCCATATAATGGACTTCAATGGGAACCAAATGCTCTTCAATGCTCTGTTCTGTGATGCGCGTTCGTGACTCTCCTGTTCGAACTCGTTCATCAAAATGAACAAATCGTTTTCCGTGTCATTTGGTTCATTCAAGCAACGAAATGAATGAGTTGACTCAGGAAAAGTTTTGTTCATTTTGATGAACAAGTTCGAACAGGAGAGTCACGAACGTGCGACACAGAACAGAGCAAGGCGACCATTTGAGCTTATAAAACTTATTTATTTATTAAATGAGCGATCATTTCGCTTGATAAGACCCTTATTCATCGTCTGGAATCGTTTAAAGCCCTTTGAACAGTTTGAACTGAAACTGTCTTTTGGACCTTGAACCGTTTGGTTCCCATTGAAGTCCATTATATGGAGAAAAATCCTGGAATGTTTTCATGTAATTTCTTTTCGACTGAAGAAAGAAAGACATGGACATCTTGGATGACGAAGGGACGAAATTTTTATTCTGAAATGAACTAATCCCTTAAACTGCTGCCTAATTAGTCAGCTCACTATAGCGTTCGAGTGTCTTGTTCGTTCAGGATCAAGCACATTTCTGAAATGAAAACTGCTTATGTAGCAACAATTATATGATGCAAATTACATCTAACCATCATTACAGTCTCGTCACGTTCATGCAAATTGCAAGCGGTACTCTCTACAGGACTCCTGACCCTCACTACTGGAAAAATAATAGACTAGACCAAAGCGGCTATCCATCATCTCTGACACACGCCAGGGCTGAATTAAAGCATTGCTAAATTTGACAAATCAGACAGCTGGATATTTGTGACCTTATTACACTCACCAGGTCATTAGCTCTCTGTACTGCGCATCTAAAGGAAGCCATCATCCCTCATTAGCAATGACTTCGATCTGGTCAGCGAGGCTATTTGTATAGGCTTATCCTGGCCAACAGGACTCTGATCTATACCTGGTGGTCTGTCGAAGGCGTAATTTACACAGACTTCAGGAGATCAAAAGCGTCATAGCACATAGGCATATCTCTAAAGCGGAAAACATTGCAAAGTGACAGGAAGGTTGAGGAGACGGCTGATATGTCATATGGCGTCTAGGGCCCAGAGCAAGGTTAAATTCTTCCCATTAGATCCTTGGATAAATCAATCAACGAGAATTGCATGTTTGTGGAATAAAAAAACCTGCAAACATGCAACATTTTTGCATTATGAATGCTTTTCACCTTTTCTTTGCTGAATCCTCATTGGTATTCACTGCAAAAATTGGACGCCTTCATGGGGAAGCATGTATAATGAATCGGATTTAGATTAGCAGTGTAAGTTCTTTTTGGACAAAGTCCCAATAGGTAATTTGAATTGCAAACATTCACCTGATATATCTGATAAACCATGGGAAATGTTTCAGCGTGGGAATGAATCTGCAATTAGACAATACAGGCCATTTATTCCCCAAACAGCCCCAAGAATAAAGAAATCTTCTCGAATCAATATCGCACACAGTGTTCTGCAAGGTTAACCAAGTAGCTGAGAATGAGATCTCTAGATAAATCCATCCGCTTTCATATGTTCAGATGGCATATGTTTGCTGCTAAAGCCCAGTTATTAAACTGGTAATGCTCAACCTAGTACACAATGTTCCTAAGTCATATTACATTGGTTGCGTTAAGCAGACTATGACACATTTTTTTTAAGTAATGGAAAAATTAGACGGCCCTGAAAACTGAACAAACTGTCTCAGGACTGGTACCGTACCTCCACATTAATAGCATTATTAATAATCAATCTGAATGCCACAACACCCTGGGCTCGCATTAGGCTACGTGCACACTGCAAGCCTTAATGATCAGTCCTGATTTATTGTTCAGATCCCATTTTTGTTTTGTTTGAATATCAGATTCAAGTGGTCCTGAACTGACCCGCATGAACAAAAGAACGACAACACAAATTACGTGTTTATTTATAAGGTTTTGTGCCGCAGAAGCCAAGCCTCAAACATTTTTCCTCAAACAGTTTTTCCTCAAGTTTTGCTTGAATAAAGCCGTCACTGTGATAATTCAACATATTCTCATCCTTTGGCGTCATATAGGTGACGCCATATGACATTTCGTCGAAATGCTACGCACATGACACCCTTTAGCGTCAATATAACACGCATTGTTATGGGTATGTTTAGGTCTGGGGTAGGGTCTGCGTCTCATATTGATGCTAAAGGGTGCCATGTGCTTAGCATTTCGACGAAATGTCATATGTGTCACCTATATGATTTCAAAGGATGAGAACGGGCTCGATAATTATGAGTATAACAGCTCACCCATCAGCACAGAATTGTGACGATTGTCAATCTACACTCTCAGTAAAAAGGTACAAAAGCTGTCATTGGGGCTATACCTTTTTTAAAAGGTAAACTTTTGTCCATTTCAGGTCCTAATATGTACAATTTAGGTGCTAATATGTCCATTTCAGGTGCTAATATGTCCATTTCAGGTGCTAATATGTAGATTTTAGGTGGTAATATGTACATTTTAGGTGTTAATATGTACATTTTAGGTACTAATATGTACATTTTAGGTGTTAATATGGACATTTAGGTGGTAATATGTACATTTTAGGTGGTAATAATATGTACATTTCAGATGCTAATATGTACATTTCAGGTGCTAATATCTACATTTCAGTTAGTAATATGTACATTTCAGTTGGTAATATGTACATTTTAGGTGGTAATATGTACATTTTAGGTACTAATATGTACAGTTTAGGTGTTAATATGTAAAGTTTAGGTGCTAATATGTACATTTCAGGTACTAATATGTACATTTTAGGTGCTAATATGTCAATTTCAGGTGCTAATGTGTACATTTCACGTGGTAATATGTACATTTCAGGTGCATATATGTACATTTTAGGTGGTAATATGTACATTTTAGGTACTAATATGTACATTTAGGTGTTAATATGTACATTTCAGGTGCTAATATGTACATTTCAGGTGTTGATGTGTACATTTTAGGTGTTAATATGTAAAATTTAGGTGCTAATATGTACATTTCAGGTGCTAATATGTACATTTTAGGTGCTAATATGTGCATTTCAGGTGCTAAAATGTACATTTAAGGCGCTAATAAGTACATTTTAGGTACTTATATGTACATTTTAGGTGTTAATACAGTATGTACCACTAAGGAACCAATATGCAGCCTTTGGGTACAAAAGTATACCTTTTGAAAAGGTGACAGCTTTTATACCTTTTTTTCCGAGAGTGACGTAAAAGTCGCATGAACTCTGATACAGTATGACTGAGGTCGCATTGCAAAACATCCGACCAACATCTGATTTAGGACCCAACCCGATCTCCTGAAACGCATCTCTTCTATAGCACGCGTTGTATTTATCATGCAATTTATACGCGGAAATTCGTTTTTTTTATATATGATATGCACTGTAAACACCTTAATTAGTGTATAAATTACACGTCATAAAGTGCTTTTCATATGCAGAGGAAAACTGTGTATCACATGCACGTAAAGAAGAGGCCCAAATCAGAATCGAAAAGATCATATTGCACAAGGTTTGCGCTTTTCTCACTGTTATAAAAAAAAACAATCAGATCTGAGCAAAAAAAATCAGATTTTGGCCACTGTTGCCTGCAGTCCGAGTGTAGCAAGGTATGACACTGTGCTCTCAAAGACATTTTAAAAGCAGTTTCCTCATTGAACTGCCTGACCGTTATTGAGTTTTACTGACCTAAGAACTGGAACAATGTTAATTAAAATGAAGAGTGGAAAAAGTAACTTTCCAAAGGATCCCCTCCAGCAGAGTGGAACATACCCGGAGTACTTTCATCACCTTTCACCTCTTTCCACAGCTCCAGCCTGGACAGGTTTGCAAGGACATGGACAACGAGAGGCTCTCAGACCCAACCCAACCCAACCCATGTGTCGGAAACACAGCGTCAATATCAAGACATTTATCTTCCTGTCGGTTTTTACATGTTATTTCGTGTAGTCAGCACACTTATGGAAGGGGCGACTCAGCACCGTCAGCAAATGAATAATGCCGGAGCACTTTTGTATATTTAAATGACTGACCTTTAAGTTTCTGGCTCGCCACAAAAAAAATAAAAAATAATAATGGAAAATCACTGAGGTCAACGGCAGTTAATGCACAACTTGCTCCTTGAAGCCATTCCAAATTACTCATAGTATAGAGGGTTAATGCAAAGCTTTATTTCAGTCATTTCCAACTCACGGAGACTGTGACACTTACAGGTCAAGGGTTGAATTGCTTGACGTCAAGGAGAACATACCTGTGGCTTCGACCATGCCCTCCAAGATGACCACGATCTCGAACTCTTCCTTTTCGATCTGTGCCCGGGACATCTCCCAGAAGGGACTCTTCTCATTGATCTCGTGCGAGATGATGAGAGGCGATACCAGGAAGAGGCGGTCGTCTCCCGTGTCGAAGCCGATGTTGATGTCCGTCTGGTTGAGGGGAATGAACTCGCCCTCCTTGGTCTGCTGCGAACGAATGAGTTTGGCGCGGATCGACGCTTCCACAATGTGGGAATTCCTCAGGTCGCCCACTCGAAACATCAGGCACATCTTGTTGTCCCTCACGGATATCACGGCCTTGTGGGAGAACATCAGCGTCTCTGCTCGGTTCTTGGGTTGCGAGATCTTTACGAACATGCAGCCCACCATCATGGCGTTGACGATGGACCCCAAGATGGCCTGTATCAGTAGAAGTATGATCCCTTCCGGGCACTTCTCCGTGATGACGCGGTAGCCGTAGCCAATGGTGGTCTCGGTTTCAATGGAAAAGAGGAAAGCCGAGACAAAGCTGTTGAGGTTTTCCACACACGGGGTCCAGCCCTCCTCGTCGCCGTGTAGGAGATCTCCTCGTATGAGCGCGATGAGCCACCACAAAAACCCAAAGAAGAGCCAGTTGACCACATAGACCAGGGTGAAAATGAAGAAACTGAGGCGCCAACGTAAGTCAACCAGTGTCGTGAAGAGGTCGCTGAGATAGCGGTACGTCTCTTGGACGTTTCCATGATGGACGTTGCACTTGCCGTCTTTCTGTACGTAGCGCTGGCGGGGCTTCTTGACGGGATCTGAGATGAGGTGGGTGCGATCCGTAGGGATTTGCGATTCCCTCAGGTGCTTGGGGAGTTTCTTCACCTGCTGTAAGAGAGAGAAAAGGAACAAATTTAGTCTTGGGTAACAGGAGCTTTGCTGAGCTTTTCCTTCCAGAGTAAGAACTGATTCAAAATAAATGATGATAAAACGGGCAAGTCTGAACCTGTAGACCTATATCAAAGGAGTAGTTCATTTTTAAAAAAAAAAACTTTTGCTGATAATTTACTCACACCCGTGGCATCCAAGATGTCCATGTCGTTCTTTCTTCGGTCGAAAAGAAATTAAGGTTTTTGATGGAAACATTTCAGGATATAATGGACTCCAATGGGAACCAAACGGTTCAAGGTCCAAAAGACAGTTTCAGTCCAAACTGCAAACAGTTCAAAGGGCTTTAAACGATTCCAGACGATGAATAAGGGTTTTATCAAGCGAAACGATCGCTCATTTAAAAAAAAAAAAACCTAAACAACAACAAAAAAAAAAAAAACAAGTTTAAGTTTTATAAAAAAAATGTAATTTAAAAGTTGCTAATATGTACATTTTAGGTGGTAATATGGACATTTCAGGTGCTAATATGTCCATTTTAGGTGCTAATATGTACATTGTAGGTGCTAATATGTGCATTTAGGTACTAATGTGTACATTTTAGGTGCTAATATGTACATTTTAGGTGCTAATATGTACATTTCAGGTGCTAATATGTACATTTTAGGTGCTAAAAATATGTACATTTTAGGTGGTAATATGTACATTTCATGTGCTAATATGTACATTTTAGGTGCTAATATAAACATTTCAGGTGTTAATATGTACATTTAAGTTGAAGTTTTATAAGCTCAAAAGCTCTGTTAGGGTTAGGGTGTGATGCGTGTTCGTGACTCTCCTGTTCGAACTCGTTCATCAAAAGGAACAAATCTTTTCCCGAGTCAACTAGTTCATTTCGTTCGTTGAATGAACCAAATGACACGAAAAAATATTTTGATAAGCGAGTTTAAACAGGAGAGTCACGAACACGCATCACAGAACAAGGCGACCATTTGAGCTTATAGACCATTTCACAAGATGTAAACAACACTGGTCCAGAAGCACTTCCTGTTTCAGTTTTTTAACACTACATAAAAGCTGGGATAAAATACAACCAACAGAACATATAAAACTGAATCAAAAAGTTAAACAAACATCTTTAAGATGTTTTCTTTACATGTGAAATAAAGAAAACAGTTACAAACTGAAACAGGAAGTGTTTCTGGACCAGTGTTGTTTACATCTTGTGAAATGGTCTATAAAACTTAAACTTTGTTATTTATTTATTAAATGAGCGATCGTTTCGCTTGATAAGATCCTTATTCATCGTCTGGTGTCGTTTAAAGCCCTTTCAACAGTTTGCAGTTTGCACTGAAACTGTCTTTTGGACCTTGAACCGTTTGGTTGCCATTGAAGTCCATTATATGGAGAAAAATCATGGATATCTTGGATGACATGGGGGTGAGTAAGCAAAAGTTGTTGTTTTTTTAAAGTGAACTACTCCTTTAAAGCATCCCTGTTAGGGAGTTCTGAGGAATAATACATGCAGGATGTGATGCTTCCAAGACGTCACATGGTGTTGCAATCTAGTCCCACCAGAATCATACACATGCCAGTTCAACATGGCTCCCATCTGCCTCAGGCCCATCTCTTCACTGAGCTGCTATAAGCCAGGCAATGACAGTCGTGGATCACATAGTTGCCAACATCAAGCAGAGGCACGTTCCCGCTGTTCCTTCCTAACAACGTAAGTGCTCTGATCTTTGCTACTGTCATGACATTTTCACAGTACGTCTCGGCACATGCAGATTACTGCAACATTGTTTTTTTTTTTTTCTATTGCTGCTCTTTTCATCCCCATGACTCTCTTTTGCTCTCTATCTTTGGCCCCAGTCCATTTTTTTTTTGTTCTACGACAGCTCAATGGGACACTTCCACCATTGCCTTCCTCTTCCCTATGGGACACTGGCAAGCCTAGATATGAATCCTTGTCTCCATCCCAATTCAACAGCCCAGTGTCCTCCGAATGAGACAAGGACTCTTTGGCACATTGTCTCTCCATTTGTTGAAGATTGTACTTGGTTGTTAATTGAAACGTGGTATCATGTTAACGTGGTGGCAGCCAATTATACTGTAGGCAAGCCTTAAAGTGCTTAAGAAAAAAACTGGCACGAACAGAGACCTCATGCTGCACACACACCTGCGGCCCTCCATTTTCTAAATGGAGAAAAAATATAACAGACACTTTTTGTAAATTTCTACAACAAGAGCCAATTTTCGGTTTTTGGTGTGCCTACAAATTTGTGCTAAGATAGATATTCAGAATTCATTTTTAAAGTCATAAATGAACTATGCATTAATTATATGATTAATATAAAAACGTGCATTAATTATTATATATTAAGTACATTTAAACATGTACAATATTCACACAACATACAGAACTTTATTAAAAATATTAAATAGTTAGATTATTACACAGATAATGTAGCTATTTTATTCAATAACCATAACATAATATGATGACCAATGATAATGTAAGTACAGCACACAAAAAATTGAAAAGAGGTTTTTGATGAAAACATTCGAGGATTTTTGCCATATAATGGACTTCATTGGGAACCAAACGGTTCAAGATCCAAAAAACAGTTTCAGTGCAAACTGTTCAAAGGGCTTTAAACGATTCCAGACGATGAATAAGGGTCTTATCAAGGGAAATTATCGCTCATTTAATAAATAAATAACAAAGTTTATGTATTATAAGCACAAATGCTCGCTTTGTCCTGTTCTGTGATGAGTGTTTGTGACTCTCCTGTTCGAATTCGAGTCATAACTCGAAGGGTTCTAGATAATACCCTTATTCATCGTCTGGAATCGATTAAAGCCCTTTGAACAGTTTGCAGTTTGCACTGAAACTGTCTTTTGGACCTTGAACCGTTTGGTTCCCAATGAAGTCCATTGTATGGAGAAAATCCTGGAATGTTTTCATCAAAAACCTTCATTTCTTTTCGACTGAAGAAAGAAAGACATGGACATCTTGGATGGCGTGGGGGTGAGTAAATAATCAGCAAAGGTGAACTACTCCTTAAATAAAAATAAAATAAAACATATCCAAAGGCCAAGGTCTTTTGGTTTATTAATGATTAAAATATACTGACAACATAAATACAGAAACATTCCTCTTATTTTGATTGTATTGTGTGCAGGTGATCTACTAGAGTAGATGTTCATCCTAGGGCGTCATCTAACTGACGCTTTTGACCATGCGCCTAAATCCGACGCACATGGCAACCTTTAGGTCTGGGGTAGGGTTAGTGTTAGACCACTAGGAGACGCGTCTCATATTGACGATAAAGGTTGCCATGTGTATAAAGTCAGAATTGCAAGATTTAAAGTCAGAATTGCGACATATAAAATCAGAATTACGTGATATAAAGTTAGAATTGAATGATCTAAAGTTGCAATTGTGAGTTAAAAAGTCAGAAATGCGAGATATAAAGTCAGAATTGCGAGATAAAAAGTAAAAATTGCAAGATATAAAGTCAGAATTGCGTGATATAAAGTCAGAATTGTGAGATATAAAGTCAGAATTGTGAGATATAAAGTCAGAATTGTGAGATATAAAGTCAGAATTGTGAGATATAAAGTCAGAATTGCATGATGTAAAGTCCGAATTGCGTGATATAAAGTCAGAATTGCAAGATAAAATGTCAAAATTGCGAGATATAAAGTCAGAATTGTGAGATTAAAAGTCAAAATTACGAGATATAAAGTCAGAATTGCGCGATATAAAGTCAGAATTGCGAGATAGTCAGAATTGTGAGATATAAAGTCAGAATTGTGAGATAAAGTCAGAATTGCGAGATATAAAGTCAGAATTGCGAGATAAAAAGTCAAAATTACGTGTTATAAAGTCAGAATTGCGAGATATAAAGTCAGAATTGCGAGATTAAAAGTCAAAATTACAAGATATAAAGTCAGAATTGCGCGATATAAAGTCAGAATTGCGAGATAAAGTCAGATTTGTGAGATATAAAGTCAGAATTGCTAGATATAAAGTCAGAATTGCGAGATATACAGTAAAGTCGCGATTTGACGCATGGTCAAAAGAGATGAAAACGGGCCGTCATTTTACAGCACTACTGAAGCTGCCAGTGATATCGGGGCCGGCTGACCTCTCTCGGAGTCACTCCTATCTCCATGTCGTGGTCCATGTGGACGCGAGAATCTCCTGCCATCCTCAGCTTCGACTGCAAACCTGAAACAGAGAGAGATAAAACACCATCATCGCCCATGCTTATTGCTTAGTAAATAACCAAGCGCACTATGCTTGTTTCCTTGTGTGTAACACTTTTAATAAGGGGAAAACAATATTGAGTAGACCTTAATGAATAGTCAATGATCCGAGGGATTGGCTAGTCTGTGCGTGGGCTAAGCCGTGTTATTGCTTTGGTCATTACATGGATTTATTGTGTCCTGGTTGGTTTTAGGATTACCACAGATTCACCTGAGCAAACGAGTCTCATTCAAAATCATCGTTAATCTGATCAGCTAATATCTCACTCACTGTCTCACCCTCTCTCAATTAGGCGAGTAAACAGATTTATCATGTCAAACACCTCGGGAAAAGCTGTTCAACCATGGCTGTTTGACTCTCTAATGGGCAAACAGAATAACTTAACCTGACTGCTTAAATGTGACATGACTGTAAGACGCACACACACACACGGACACCTCTGGGAGAACATCTCCGATGGTTACTTGAAGGATTAAATCAAAGCTCGCGAGAGAGATGTACTTTCTGAGTGTGTGGATTGAGTTTAATTTGTGCCTGGCAGTCTCAGCTGTTCCCCGCTCCCCGAAGACCGACTGCGTCAGCTCCGTCACGCCATGAAAGCTGCTGCTGTCTCCATCATCCAGTCAAGCTCTCCGTCATACTTACTAACACAAAGAAGTTACGCCAACCTGGGAGAGCACCTCTGCGTTCTCCTCGCTCCTGGCAGCTCGCTATCTCCATCCTGACACGTTTACTGTTACCTGTCAGATCTATCGAGCTACTCTCTGAGCTGATACGGCATGAGCAGAAAGTGTTGCTAGTGTACGACAAAAAGATGATATCCTGAATCCTTTTGATGAATCTTTATTTAAACGAGCTATTTTATTGAGACTTTTCTGTAGTTAGAAGATCTGAACAATAAAATAAAATACAATTAAATGAAATAATCTGGACATAATTGAACAAAATAAAATAAAATAGTTTACGCAAATGTCTTTGATGCTATGGAAGCTTGTTTCCGCCACTGAATAAAAAAAATAAAATAAATAATTGCAACTTTTTATCTCACAGTTGTGTGTTATAAAGTCAGAATTATGTGATATAAAGTCAGAATTGTGTTATAAAGTCAGAATTGAGAGATATAAAGTCAGAATTGCGAGATATAAAGTCAGAATTGCGAGATATAAAGTCAGAATTGCGAGATATAAAGTCAGAATTGCGAGATATAAAGTCAGAATTGCGAGATATAAAGTCAGAATTGCAAGATATAAAGTCAGAATTGCGAGATATAGTCAGAATTGTGAAATATAAAGTCAGAATTGTGAGATATAAAGTCAGAATTGCGAGATATAAAGTCAGAATTGTGAGATATAAAGTCAGAATTGCGAGATATAAAGTCAGAATTGCGAGATATAAAGTCAGAATTGCGAGATATAAAGTCAGAATTGTGAAATATAAAGTCAGAATTGCGAGATATAAAGTCAGATTTGCGAGATATAAAGTCAGAATTGCGAGATATAAAGTCAGAATTGTGAAATATAAAGTCAAAATTGTGAGATATAAAGTCAGAATTGCGAGATATAAAGTCAGAATTGTGAAATATAAAGTCAAAATTGTGAGATATAAAGTCAGAATTGTGAGATATACAGTAAAGTTGCAATTCTGAGAAAAAAAGACAGAAGCAAATGTCTATGATGCTATGGAAGCTTGTTTCCGCCACTGAATAAAAAAATAAATAAATAAATAATTGCAACTTTTTATCTCACAGTTGTGTGTTATAAAGTCAGAATTATGTGATATAAAGTCAGAATTGTGTTATAAAGTCAGAATTGTGTGATATAAAGTCAGAATTGCGAGATATAAAGTCAGAATTGTGTTATAAAGTCAGAATTGTGAGATATAAAGTCAGAATTGCGTGTTATAAAGTCAGAATTGTGTGATATAAAGTCAGAATTGCGAGATATAAAGTCAGAATTGCGAGATATAAAGTCAGAATTGCGTGTTATAAAGTCAGAATTGCGAAATATAAAGTCAGAATTGCGAGATATAAAGTCAGAATTGCGCGATATAAAGTCAGAATTGCGAGATATAAAGTCAGAATTGTGAGATATAAAGTCAGAATTGCGAGATATAAAGTCAGAATTGTGAGATATAAAGTCAGAATTGCGAGATATAAAGTCAGAATTGTGAAATATAAAGTCAAAATTGTGAGATATAAAGTCAGAATTGCGAGATATAAAGTCAGAATTGTGAAATATAAAGTCAAAATTGTGAGATATAAAGTCAGAATTGTGAGATATACAGTAAAGTTGCAATTCTGAGAAAAAAAGACAGAAGCAAATGTCTATGATGCTATGGAAGCTTGTTTCCGCCACTGAATAAAAAAATAAATAAATAAATAATTGCAACTTTTTATCTCACAGTTGTGTGTTATAAAGTCAGAATTATGTGATATAAAGTCAGAATTGTGTTATAAAGTCAGAATTGTGTGATATAAAGTCAGAATTGCGAGATATAAAGTCAGAATTGTGTTATAAAGTCAGAATTGTGAGATATAAAGTCAGAATTGCGTGTTATAAAGTCAGAATTGTGTGATATAAAGTCAGAATTGCGAGATATAAAGTCAGAATTGCGAGATATAAAGTCAGAATTGCGTGTTATAAAGTCAGAATTGCGAAATATAAAGTCAGAATTGCGAGATATAAAGTCAGAATTGCGCGATATAAAGTCAGAATTGCGAGATATAAAGTCAGAATTGTGAGATATAAAGTCAGAATTGCGAGATATAAAGTCAGAATTGTGAGATATAAAGTCAGAATTGCGAGATATAAAGTCAGAATTGCGAGATATAAAGTCAGAATTGTGAGATATAAAGTCAGAATTGCGAGATATAAAGTCAGAATTGTGAGATATAAAGTCAGAATTGCGAGATATAAAGTCAGAATTGTGAGATATAAAGTCAGAATTGTGAGATATACAGTAAAGTTGCAATTCTGAGAAAAAAAGACAGAAGTGTGACTTTTTATCTCACAATTGCGAGTTTACATCTCACAATTCTGACTTTATAACATAATTGCGAGTTTATATGTCGAAATTCTGACATCTTTTCTCAGAAATGTGAGATTCCCCAATTCTAAGGGGAAAAAAAAGACAACCTTTTTCCCCCTCAGAATAGTTTAAATCTCACAACTCTGACTTTATATCTCGCAATTCTGACTTTCCATCTCGCAATTGTGAGAAATAAAGTCAGAATTGTGAGATAAAAAGTCGCAATTACCTTTTATATTTTTCTTTCCATGGCGGAAACGAGTTTCCATAATGATGCACCATAATGAGACCCTTATTCATCGTCTAAATCGTTTAAAGCCTTTTGAACAGTTTGCACTGAAACTGTCTTTTGGACCTTGAACCGTTTGGTTCCCGTTGAAGTCCATTATATGGAGAAAAATCCTGGAATGTTTTCATCAAAAACCTTAATTTCTTTTCGACTGAAGAAAGAAGGACGTCTTGGATGACATGGGGGTTAGTAAATTATCAGCAAAATTTTATTTAAAAGTGAACTACTCCTTTAACGGGTCAATGTTATGGAAAACTGGATTACTGTTAGTTTAACTTCTAGTTCAGGTGTTATGACATGGTGCATTAAGCAATCATTCAGCTCCAGATCCTGGTCACTCCCACACTGCACCTGTGCTCCCGTCGCTAATGTCGTGCATGCTAATCGCTTGCATACGGTGACTAATGTAATGACAGCAAAAAATTGTTTCCCGACAGCATATCCTCAAGTCATGCTCACTCACTAAGGGATCTGAAAGCTGTTTAGGAGATTAGTTAAGTAATAGATATTTTCCTCTGAAACACAGTGTAAAAACGGAAGAGAGTGAGAACCAGAGATAATGCTTTCTATTTCAGGGGATATTTTTCAAATCCCCCATCCCTTAAAAAAAAAAAAAGACCTTAAAATAGGTATTGATCATCTAGGAGAGTAAATCAATGTAGAGTAATCAGGTGAACCGATGAACCCCGGGAGCAAATTACCACAAAACGCCAGTGCATATTTTTCTTCCATGCCCTGTAATGGCCACACACACAGTTTGAGCTCGGAGAAAATAACCCTCACAGTCGGGAATGAGATAATCATCACCGCGAAGAGCTAAACACACAAAACCTGGTGTTATATGTGTTGACCAACAGCTGATCTCTGACTAATTAGTGCCCCCTAGATAGAAAGCCTGAATTGAATTTGTAATTTTACAGGAATTTGAAGGCCGGCCTCGCTGGAGATCCAAGTCCTTTGTTTGACCCGTGTTCTTATTTGTCTAAATCCACTCCACTGCAGTTACATCACTCATCTCTATTTGCTCGTCCCTTGCACGTCAGAGCTGCCATCCACTCAGGAATACAGTGTTGACTGACAGGTCTGCAGTGAAAGGGCACACTGACGTGACCCGCATCCGAATGCACATGGAGAATACATCACAGACAGACGGCAGGCCTCCACAACACTCTGTCCTCTGCCATTTCCACATTTCATGACAAAACGGTCCCAGTGCTGCTCCATGTGACTTTGATGGTTGCACGCCGGTGAAGTGCGCCAGAGCAGAGTCTGTTCCCTCCTGCTTATCTGGCGGTTTCGAGGAGGCAACAAGCTCCTTATCAAGCTTTTAGAGTAGCAATGCTTTTTGTGATTTTGGAGTCTGGTTGCAAGCCAGAGAGAGAGAGAGAGAAAGAGATGGACAAAGACAAGCTTGTGTTTAACCAGCGCAGTCTCATCTACCAGCAGAACGCAATTCGACGAATGATTAAAAAGTGGCTAATTCATACGACCTCACTCGGACAAATTAGTACGATTTCGCTAAATCGTACATATTCTACGAATTGGCCAATTCGTATGAATTCGTACGAATTACCTACCCCTTACCCCGCCCCAAAACATACCCATCACGTGGGTTTAGACAAATCGTACAAATTCGTACGAGCGAGGTCGTACGAATTAGACACTTTTGAATCATTCGTCGAATTTGTCGAGGTCACACTAACGATGCTTTTGGGAAACACACCCCTGTTCAAGTAAAAAAAAAATGAATAATGATAATTCATACCGAAAATTCGAAATGCAAACAAATGTTTGGTCTAGAATAACAAACCCGTGGGTTAAAACAGCGCAGTCTCATATCCCAAGACGTCATATAACTGACGTCTTTGGACGTCTTTTAACCATACGTCTAAACGTTGGTTAGATGGCGTTATCGGATCCTAACTCTACCCCACATAGCAAACAGACTTGGCCCAAATGTGGCCTCATCATGGCACTCCTGGCGTGTTGCCGGCAATGGCATGCATCATGTCAGCCAACTGTGGGCCAAGTGTGGCAATGATGGCACTGCGTGCATGACGGCAGACAACTTCTGGGCCGATTGTGGATGGGAGGTGTGTGGCCCACATCTTGTCAGCCAACTGTGGGCCAAGTGTGGCAATGATGGCAGTGCATGACGGCAGACAACTTTTGGGCCGATTGTGGATGGGAGGTATGTGGCCCAGATCAGTGTAGCGATTGTGGGCCATATTCTGTGTACTGGACAATTATAAGCCTGCTACTATATTTTCAAGGCAAGATTACCCCACCCCGACCCCTCTGAAAAAGGTGTTAAGATTTTAATAATAAATAATAATAATATAAATTGACTTAAATGAGTCAGTGAAAAAATATATGTCCAATTGTTTCAAAAATGATTAATAATGAATAAATATAGTATTTAGTTTTCAGCAATGTTTACAAAATGCTGTATCATTAAAAAATATACATTTACTAACATGATAAGTATTAGACCTATGATTTTTTTAAGTATTAAACCTATTATTTATTTGAATTTGTTTTTTTTTTTATAAATTTGTAATAAAAAAAAAAAAAAAAAAAATCCACATTAAAGTCTAAGTTTTCCATACTTTTTATTTTAAGCACCACAAAATCATGTTAAAAATGTAATATCTGGAATTTTTTTTTTTTCGAAATAACAGTTTATTTAAAACAGCAGTCAACTATTGTTTTATTTCGGCGCGATCTCCATGGTAACAGCAGCTTTTCTGGTTGGTTCACGTGATGCGTCTTTTGAAATTTCTCCCGCTGAAGATTGAAGAAGAAGACGACATCTCAGACAACCGCTGTACGGGTAAGTGAAGTTCACTCTCTTTTTGGCGCTTTTTTAATACCTGATTTCAAACTCGGATGCCACTTTTTTCTTTATTGAAGTGAACTTTTGCCTGGCCCTGGTAGCTGATTCAGTTGCCCCTGAACATGAGAATGCCTATACAGACGCGAACGGGGTGCGATCATGTGCGATAGACCGGTGCGGAACGTCCTAGGCGAGGCGTGGTGCTTCATGTGTGCGAAACAATGTAATGTTAATGCTTTTAAAATTATAGGAAGATCACAGCAAATCCAGCAACCGCAATTGACTCATAAAGCTGAAAGTGATTCAGTGGTTGTATAATTGTATGAGATCTAAATCTAATCGTGGCTTGTTTCACATGAACAGTACATGTTTTTTTAATTGTGATCACAGACTGCTTATTTATTTTTGCTTGTCATGTATTGCTTGTCATTTCAGTATGCTATATTCGTAGGCGATTGAGAGAAAATAATAATACTGTACTATTAAAATATCTACATTGAAAGAATGAAATTGAACACATAATTTTTATTTTTTGTCTAAAACAATAGTTCTCAACCTGGGTAATGTTTAGAGGTTAATTTAAAAGCAATAAACAATTGGCAACTTTTCAATTTGCTAACCATTGACGCATGCCAATGTTTTTCTTCCAACATATTGGGCATTATGAGGAATGAACGACTCTATAAAGTTGTCTTTTTCCCCTCCTTTTATATTGTTTAATTTTTGATGATATGTAAGTATCAGACTCCCTCATTCCTGTCTGTTTGTTTAAGTGGATGTTATTTTATTTCTAAAGACTATAAGGAGTTGAAACTCTGGCCTAAGGCACTCACTTTCCATGATCTAACAAGATGATTAATACAAATGAGTTTTAGAGCTACATTAGTATCCTATATTGGTAAATTTGGAATAGTTGATCCATTTTCAATGTTAATTTTTTTTTTTTTTTTTTTTTTTTTTTTTTTTTTACAGGACTGGTTGGGCAAGAAAACTTGACAGACTGTTGGTATGGCTGGTAATTGGAGTTACAATGAGAGGAGCAATGTGAGAAGAAGGGCTTTAACAGGTTGTAATAAGATGTTAAACTTGGAATGTACAAAATAAAATAGCCTTCACACTGTTACACAATTCTAGGTGTAATATTTATTTGTGGTATTATTGTTAAATAAAATTTAAATTGAATAAAATATAGAATTTTTCTGTGACTTATTTGTTCACATGGTTTGGGTAAGGTTAGGGTGGGATATGGTTCAGTTTGGGGGTTTGAAAGGGTGGTATTGAAATGGTTAGCTTAGAATTGGTACCAATAATAAAACCAGTTTTGGCCCAGTTCAGGGCTAGTTAAGGGTGATTAACTGGCTGAGATTCGGGCCAGTTATGGCCCATGTGTGACCCTTGTCTTTAATCCAGTTCTGGCCCACCTCAGCGCCGTCATTCTTTGCGGTACTTGGGCCGAGGATTGGGTTCACATTTTGGGTAAGATTAGGCTGGTTTATGGCTCAGTTTTGGGGTTTCTGGTTAAAGGGTGGTGTCGATATGGTTAACGTATGGCTGAGAATTGGTACCAATAATAAAACCTGTTTTGGCCCAATTCAGGGCCAGTTAAGGGTGATTAACTGGCTGAGATTCGGGCCAGTTATGGCCCATGTGTGACCCTTGTCTTTAATCCAGTTCTGGGCCACCTCAGCGCCGTCATTCTTTGCGGTACTTGGGCCGAGGATTGGGTTCATATGGTTTGGGTAAGATTAGGCTGGGTTATGGCTCAGTTTTGGGGTTTCTGGTTAAAGAGTGGTGTCGATATGGTTAACTTATGGCTGAGAATTGGTACAAATAATAAAACCTGTTTTGGCCCAGTTCAGGGCCAGTTAAGGGTGATTAACTGGCTGAGATTCGGGCCAGTTATGGCCCATGTGTGACCCTTGTCTATAATCCAGTTCTGGGCCACTTCAGTACCGTCATTCTTTGCGGTATTTGGGCCGAGGGAAAAGTGATTGTGTGGGCCGGAGCTGGGCCAGAAAAATTTTGCTATGTGGGACCCCAGACCTAAATTTACCCCGTCACCTAACCGACGTTAAAGGTAAAGCGTCAGTTGTATGACGGCCCGGGATCGCTATCTACCGACGTTTAAGGGGGCCCTAAAAAGGCGGATATTGACGTATGGTCAAAAGACGTCAGTTATATGACGGCTTGGGATGAGACTGTGTTGGTTCAACGATTCTGGATTCCATTACCCATTTCAAAAAAAGAAATATTTGAGGAAGAAAACGCAAGTGCGTGAACTAGTGCTGTCAAACCATTCAAATATTTAATCGCGATTAATCGAATTAATGCACTCAAAAAAGATTTTAGCTCTTTGTTCAATTTCATTAATTAAAATGAGCATATACGACACAATCCTTCATAGAAGTGATTCCAGCTTAATTTCATTAAATGTAATCAATGTAATATTTTAATATTTTTTTTTAATTGAGTCAACATGAATATTTTTCGTTCGTCTTAAACCGTCATAGTTAACTCGCAATTAAACACACTTTTTTATCTATTCTAAATGTCTCTTGATTTCTTTTTGTCCCATTATTTTTTCTCAATTTAATGCCCTCATCAACATGGAAACGTGGATCGGCTTGCTTTGTGCAATTGGTTGGTACTACTTTAGACGCTCGAAACATAGAAAATCGAAACATATGTTGGACGTGATCCTTAAGTTATGAAGAGGACCGATTTTCAACTGAACTGAGAGATTTGCCCGCCATCAGCAACTAACTCGTCTTACAGACATACTTTGCCTTTGCAAAGTTCGGAAACTGGTACGTTACACAAACAGCCACATAAGTGTATTTAAACACCTGAATAATGTAATTATAAGCCACATAAATAATGTATTAACTCACATTTGACGAAGTGATCACTGCACACGCACACAGGCATTTCCCCATTCGGCTCCTCCCGATCGCAGACGTAGGTTTGCAAGGCATTTTTCCCGGTGTTTTTCTGTCAATTTCTTGTATTTTCCCCCCTTATGAACAACAACTTTGGGCACACGATAAAAACTCCTCGTGGTTTGATCGATTTGAGCAACCATAAACGACGCAAAACATAGGCATTTTGAGTGTGTTATAGTGCTTCCTAAATATAGAAAATCACTTCCTGCCCTCCATCTGCATTTGCACGTCACGTGAAAACAAGCTATTGTACGGTGTTCAATTTCACATTCTCACTTGGAGCAAATAATCTCTGACACAATCAGTATCTCTAAGTGGCTGGAATGATGTTTGTACAGCAACAGTTGTGTCTGTCAGACTGCTTTAATTGCACTGGAAAAGATGCTGCATAATTTGTCAACATCAGCTTCTTTTCCCTCTGAAAGGTGATCTCTTTCCTGGGAATGAGACACTCCAGGCGTGCACTCATGTCAATACTAATTAGTGTGTGAATGGCAGGGTTTAGTGGGAGGATTCGGAGTTTCTCACATACACATTCATCATTGCCTCTTACAGCAGATCAGCGCAACACACAGGGAAACACTTTGTTCGCTAGACCTGCAGATTTGTCATCAGACTGCAGGGCTGTTAAAACCTCCACAAACAAATAGGACCAGCTGTTTTATGGCAAAGAGAGACATTCCTGCAATGTCTGGGGAATGACCCACGTGTTTTCGTCAACAACACACCGCAGTTCCAGTAATGTCCAACAACCCGATCTGCTCAAACACATGCTGGAGGAGGAATAAAGCTCACACTGCAGCGGTGCGTTTTACTACTCAGAGAGGAGCTCATTCATCCATGTCCTGCAGTCAGGGGTTGCGCCTTTTTATTTCGTAGGAGTAAGCAATTCTGAAGAGTCATCAAAACAAACTGAGCAAGCCAGACTTTGGATTGGTGGAGACATCGTAAAGCTTCCACTCTTCAACATGGCATTTCTATACCAGTGTTACAATTCACACAGTCCCTGTGCAAACGCTGGCTTAAAAAGGACTTCTGTAGAAGATGAAATTGAAAAATTCATTGGAATGCCCTGCAACATCACAGTGATGCATTCAAAAATCCTGTTTGATTACCTACGCTTTTAGAAGAAGAACCTTATCTTCCATTTGGAACCCCTAAAAGGTTCTCTACAGAACCCCTTTTTAAGAGTTCAACAATAAGAACACTTTAGGGTTCTTTGTAACCAGGAAAAAGGTTCTAAATGGAACCTTTTGGGTTCATTCATTATCATTTGTGTTGTCCTTTCTGGATTAAATATTTCATATTATCGACAAACATCAAGACCCTAAAATATGAATGCATGTGAATGATCACACAATTCAAGATATGGGGGTTAGAAAATGTATATATTTATATAATTTTATGTAGTTAATCAGTATCACACGAAGAGTGCCGTTTCAGTTTTTCTCCTCCAAAAATCAGCATGATTAAAATGTGATATTAACAGTTTAATAAACAATATTTGGTTACACTTTATTTTACAGTGTCCTTGTTACATATGTTACATGTCCTTACCATAGTAATAACAGTAAATTATGTGTAATTACATGCAACTAACCCTCAACCCTTCCCTAACCCTATAGTAAGGACATGTATTTGCTTAATGACACCTTAAAATAAAGTGTAACCCAATATTTTAATTACAACTACAAAATGTTGCAGAATAATGTAATATATATGAATGAATAATAGCATATAAAGAACCTTTGTGCCATAAGGGTTCTTTCTTGTCATTATAGAACTTTTTTTTTAGCATAGCAAAAAATTAACGACGTTAAAAATGGGTTTGCGTTAACACTGTTAATAACGCGTTAAACTGACTATATTAAACTATATATGTATATAGCTGCGAGCAGCGATGAAAGGGCCAAAGACGGTGGCACCGCCACCCCGGTGCCTTTACGTAACTAAAGGAACCGGAGTTGCGGTGCCATCGGCTTGGGCCCGTCATCGCTGCTCGCAGCTATATTCATTTATTTGCTTTTGGTGAACTGTAGAGTGGGTAAAACAGTTTTTAAAGGCATGCTAGCAGATACCGTTGACTCGCTCTAGCCTAGCACCGGCGAACTATGCAACTGGAAGGACTGGATGACATTTTTTGAAAACTGTCTCCACTGATAAATAACACCCAGGCTAACTTGGAAATGAGGTCTGATGTCCAACATGCTGAACCACCCCTTTAATTCGGGAACGTGATAAGTCAAGGGTCAAGGTAATGACATCCTTAAGTTGTGGCCTTGAGATCATATGATGAGAGATCAACATATTTTTTCTCGTTTCGACAAGTTAAATGCATAAACAACCCGTGTGACCATAGCAACCAGGAATTATTAGAAATAGATAGGCCTATAATCAGATGTATTCGTAATTAAGAAATTATTATACTAACATGTTGTGTATATTGTTGCCTATTATATTATATATGTTGCTTATAGACTATAGGCATTAATATAATAATATTATAATTTCCTAATTCCGTCATTCTTAATTAAAAATAAATCTTATTATAGGCCCATCCATTTCTGATAATTCCAGGTTGCCATGGTAACGCAGGACGTTTACGTATTTAACTTGTGGTAACGAGAAATAGATTTTGTTCCCTCAACACATGAAAGATATGTCGTTTGACTTCACATCGCGTGGCCACGACATCAAGACGACGTTAGCGACGACTTATTATCGCGAGTTAATATGGCGTTCCTACGAATTAATATCTCGTGGCCACGACAAAACTAAGTGAACAGAACATGTCCCCTACCGCTCACCGTACTAGTCTTCTTGCATTGAAAATGCATTAAAAACATCTCTGATCGTTACTTTTGAATGTTCTCTTATTGTTACTTTTGAATAATCTCTGAACGTTACTTTTGAGTACTCTGATTGATACTTTTGAATGTTCTCTTATCGTTACTTTTGAATAATCTCTGAACGTTACTTTTGAGTACTCTGATTGATACTTTTGAATGTTCTCTGATTGTTACTTTTAAATGTTCTCTTATTGTTACTTTTAAATGTTCTCTTATTGTTACGTTTGAATGTTCTCTTATTATTACGTTTGAATGTTCTCTGATTGTTACTTTTGAATGTTCTCTGATCTTTACAAAAGAAAAAAAAGAAGAAAATGCATAAAAAAAAAGACCGCACAATTTTGTCTCACAGAAAAAAAACAAATTCATATAGACTTGAGGGTGAGTAGCCTAAATTATGATAAAACGTTTGATTGGATGAACGATTCCTTAAAAAAAAATAGGTTTTCCCAAACTGGAGGGGGTTATATTTCAAAGATTCACTATTTTAACTTGAAATAACACACTAATATTTAGTATATTTGTTTACCTGCATATATGATAGCCACAGGCATGCAGATGTGTCGTTACCTCAGGTCAAAGGGACCTAAAAAACAAAGTCTACTTTATGAGAGATTGGAACATACCCTGCGTTCGGACACTTCGTCAATGTCCTCGATGCAGCGTCGTCTTCGGTGTGAGTGCGAATGTGTTTGAACGTGCACACACACACACACACACACACACACACACTCACAGCGGATGATGGCTCGGCTGTCTATATCTGAAACTGTTATGACACTTTGAGGTTAGCCGGGGCAAACGAGTTAAAATGCCCCTGGAACAAACAGCATCCAGTGCCAGCTCCACATTCACTCACACGCGTGTGTGTGTTCAGCCGTGTGTATTAGTGTCCCTATCGCTCTGAATGACACCAAGCCTTCAAGAAGACATCCATTCCACACTAAGGACAATTAGCCTAATGAAAGGAGTGCGTCTCGGAGAGAGCGTCCTATCAGTGACAGGAATAGCAGTGGCTGAAACTAAGCCGGCACTGGCGCCATGACAGCGACCTTCCTCGCCGTCCCACACCAACCACATCGGCGGCCAGATCACACCCACTCCAAAAGGCTTTATAGGGTGTGCATGAATGCATACATCCCTGGTCCAATGACACTCACTCGAGAGTGCTAACAAGGCCGTGCTCTCCAGGCGGCCCTGCCTGGATGTGTACGTGTGTGTATGCTGGGGGTGGGTTGTGTTAAGTAGAAAACAGGCTCTTCGACACCCTCTCCTGTGTTTATCAGATGGCCTGTCAGCTCCCTGAAGTGATTTGCAGCGTCGGGTCTGCCAAAGTGAGCGGCGTGTCCGACTGCCCCAATTAGCATTCCTCCATCACTGAATCACCGCCTCAACAAGGCCACTTAAAACACCTTAAGTCCGACTCTGTCAATAAAGCGGCGCGCGGGCAGAAAATGCTAAATCCTGTTCTTTTGGGAACACTTGTAATCCAGTGATAATGGACTGGGATCTCTGGGGAATCTCTCGGAAATATTTTAAATGTCAGCACACGTGAAATGATTGGTGCAGATCCTCCTGAAGACAAGACCATCTGTTCTGCACAAACACACTGTAAACCGGAGCTCGCTGTACTGGAAATCAAGGCTCTCACTGGGAGCTCTACGCCATCCTGAGCAAGGAGGAGACCTATTTGGATTTACGATCACGGTTCAATGTGACGATAAAGGAAAAAAGGGATTTTCATCGTTATACACAAAGGGTCTGATTTACTAAACAGGGGAAATTAGCTTGAGAGTGCAATTCCATAAAAGCGCCAATGGGGGCGGAACGTTGTGCGCTTGATTTACTGACATAAATGAAAAAACACAGACGCAGCCGGATCATTTCCAGAATGACCAATGCGATCTATTAAGAGCTGCGTAAATTAGCATCTGGTTTAAGGGCGGTGAACTATATACTCTAAAAAATGCTGGGTTGTTGGGTCAATTATGGACAAATCCAAAAATGTACTTAAAAAATCTACAGCTGAAAGTGAAAGTTGGGTTAATTTGAAATTACATTTTTTAACCCAACATTTGAGTTTGTCCATATTTGACTCAAATTTGGGTTAAAACAACCTAGCATTGTTTGGAGTGTGAGGTCACAAATACTAGCGCAAACCTTAGTAAATTCCTTTAAATAGTCTCCTCCCATACATTTTGCAACAAGGTCGGACGGAAAAATACAGCCTTTCCAGTGCGAATGTTTCACTGCATGTCTTTAGTAAAATTTAAACAGTAGTTTATTTAATGCCAATAGGGTTTGTGCTGGCACAAGCGGTTCGTAAATTTGGCCCTAAATTATGTTTTGAGTTGATATTTTCTTGGTAAAGTATTTGATTTCATTAAAGGACTCGCCCCCATGTCATCCAAGATGTCCATGTCTTTCTTTCTTCATTCAAAAAGAAATTAAGGTTGTTGATGAAAACATTCCAGGATTTTTCTCCATATAATGGACTTCAATGGGAACCAAACGGTTCAAGGTCCAAAAGACACTTTTTTTTAGGGCAAACTGCAAACTGTTCAAAGGGCTTTAAACGATTCCAGACGATGAATAAGGGTCTTATCAAGCGAAACGATCGCTCATTTAAAAAAATGAATAAAAAAAGTTTAAGTTTTATAAGCACAAATGCTCGCCTTGCTCTGTTCTGTGATGAGCGTTCGGGACTCTCCTGTTCAAAATGAACGAATCTTTTTTCGAGTCATGACTCGAAGGGTCCTATATAAGACCCTTATTCATCGTCTGGTGTCGTTTAAAGTCCTTTTTGCACTGAAACTCTAATTTGGACCTTGAACCGTTTGGTTCCCATTGAAGTCCATTATATGGAGAAAAATCCTGGAATGTTTTCATCGAAAACCTTAATTTCTTTTCGACTGAAGAAAGAAAGAAATGGACATCATGGATGACACGGGGGTGAGTAAATTATCAGCTAAAGTGAACGACTCCTTTAATCAGACTCTTTACTAACCTTATCTTGTAACAAAAAGGTGATATTGTCATAGGTCATCTCACTAGAAAATTCACAAAATTGGGAATTTTGCTTACGCGAAACAAATACCTGAAACATTTCTGCATTTAAAAGCGTCACAGAACAAATGTTTGACATTTCTAATGTTGCAAAAACGTAAACCAATGTAACAATATCTACAACAATGTCTATGGCGGTTCATCGATTTGACATTGATCTTGATCTTGACTTCTGAATGACTTATGCAATCCCATGCACAAACACACTTGTATGATGTGAGGACATTGATCTTTCATTTCTATAATGCAATCCCTAACCCAATCCCAACTCTAACCTTAACCCTCACACAGCCCTTTAAAGGGATCCATTGGGGACCTCACTCTGATGGTTTAAAACTCAAACTGGTCCTCACACACACACACACACACACACACACACACTGCAGTCTTTCACGGCCAAAGATATTGCAGAGATTGGATGCAGCTAAAATAAAGCGTCTGGCAAACCTTTGATTGTGTTTGTTGTAATATTTCTCCAAGCACATCTTTTCATGCTTATAAATCAATACCTGCTATATTTAGCTTGTTTTCTCTCAGATACACATCTCTGATTTGTTTGCGTGTGTGTGTGTGTGTGTGTGTGCATGCAGAAACCAGGCCTGAATGTGACTGTAAATCTGCCGTTTAGCCACGCCTCTTGTTCCTTCATCTTGCCTTTTCATTATCTGTTATGTCTGCTTTTATTGCACGCTATCGGTTTCACACAACCGTAAGGCCTGCCGTGTTTACGAGGCAGGAGGTGAGGGAATGATTCTGTGTTACGGCACGGCACGGAGCAGATCGTCTGTTTTACGAGAGCCGTAATACTCCCCGCGGTGTTGCTCACGTCAGCTCTATATGTCACAGAACTGCGTGACAGGCTGGAGTGTAAAAGGAAGATCTACGTTCGAATGTGATACTGCTTTCACGTGTTTGAGAATTACCATAACTTTTCGCATCCTCAGACTCAGAAATGAGTGTTTCTATGGCAACACACTCACAACACTGAAAGTACCTAATCACTCAATTAATTCTCTGCAATTCATTTATACTCTCTTGCAAAAAAAAGTGGAGGAACAAAAGTAAAAGTGGTTGGAATTGGATTAAACGTTGGAGTCGTTCGGGTGTTTTACACATGCAGGAGAAGCTGAGGCTTTCATTAGCCGTGATGATGCGAATGCTTAATTATTTCTCGTTACTTGCACAGTTTCATGTCTTTTATTTTGTTATGTCTTAAAGGTCTAGTTACTGACTTTTATTTCTTGGTTTCCTTGTGTATTCTAGTCTTTCAATGGGTTGTCATCTTAAGTCTTGTCTGATTTGTTAGCTTATATTATAATTACACTGTAAAAATGAAAATGCTTTATCTAATCAAAAAAAATGTGGCAACAGATTACAAGCAATATTATTAATTAAATTAATAATATTAATATTAATTTAATAATTATTTTGATTAATTATTACTCAATTCTAATTTGTTCAAAAATTAGAATTGAGTAATAATTAATCAAATTAATTCCTTAAAAGTTAACCATTTAAAATGAGTAAAACTTACAACAACAACCAAAGAAAAAACATAAATTGAAGTCACCATTATGGTGATCAGTGTTTGTTTTGTCCTTCTGTGATTCTGCTTGTTAACATCAGGTGTCTTCAATGTTGGCAATATAAAATAAAGAGATCTTAATTAATCTTTGACATCTGTCTGTTAGTGAGATACTTTTGTTTTTTTTTGGTGTAAACTTTACTCATTTTAAATGGTTAACTTTTAAGGAATAATATTATTAATATTGCTTGTGATCTGTTGCCACAATTCTATTGATTAGATAAAGCATATTCATTTTTACACTATATGTATTTCATGTATTGTCAAGAGAGTTTTGAGGTCGAACTTAAAAAAAAAAAAACATAAGAGCAAAAAATTTGACTTTTTTCCAATTTATTTCCCAATATTTGCTAAAATTTTAAGAAAAACTGGTGTTTCTTCCCTTGTTACTTTCTATAATCAAAAATGTTACATGCAAAACACTGTTTTTACAATGTTGTTGGGTATAATACAAATGTTTTTTGTTAGCAATTTAAATGCAATTTTCTCTTCAATATCAATTTCCATCCTTAAAATGATTTGTTACAAAAGTTATTTCCTCAATGACATCATCTGTCAGGAAGTGACATCAGTAGATCAGCCAAAACAAACATCAGTAAGTTCAATGGATTAAATGAGATGTTTGATATTCTGTTTGATAAATCAGTTTGCTCATATCAGAATTTTGACCATTGACATCAGCTCTTTATTTCCATCCTGTTTATTGTCTTGCCATTATTTAAATAATCAAGCTGTGATTAATAAAGTTGAATTACCCGAGCTTGAAAAAAGTACAGCATAAGATGAATGACCCACCATAAGATTTCATTTAAAGACCTGTCCTTTCCACCGAGCGTACGGATCAATGCAGCAGGAAATAGCATTCAAACTGCAGCAGACATGAAATCTTCTGAATGTATTAGACAGAAGTTTGATCTAATTATGAACAAGGAGATGGATTGCGCTTGAGGACTTTTCTGCTCGGATCTCACCGAACGCAATACAAATGGAGCACGGACTTTGGGAGCAAACGAGGTGCAACTTACTTCTATTTGATGCACGTCCACACACACATCCACCCTGCACTCTTAGAAGAAAAGGTTCTATCAGCACTACGTATTCGGAACCCCTAAAAGGTTCTATACACTCTTAAAAAAAGGGTTCCTCTGGGTTCTATATAGAACCCTGGGGTTCCATACTTGGCCAATAGAACCTTTTACCAAAAACAAAATGGTTCTATATAGAACCATTTTGGAGTTCCATATATGAAGCACGGGATGGAACCATTTCTAGTTCTAAATAGAACCATTTCTTCTAAGAGTGTGTATGTGTGTAAAACCAGTTTCTTTCAAGGCAACCCAGTATTGGAACTTCCACAAACCAAACGTGAAGTGTAAGATCACTGACTTTTCAAGAACAATTAGCCTGACCATGACTTGAGAGAAGGGTATTTCTGCTGCATGGTCAGGATTTCGAGTGTTTTCTGTGCTCACTTTGCTGAATATGTTATGCCCAGTTCTGAAGGAATAGATTTGAATTTAAATGATGTCATTATGCACTCATCCTCATGCCATTGCAAATCTGTGGCTTCTCTCATGGAACTCCACATTAAACAAAAATAATAAATAAAGCTCAAATCTACTTGTTTTATGGAACGACAAGTGAAACACGCTTTCAAGCTTTGAAAAGAACACAAACAACGCATTGTCAGAAATATTCCATGTGACATGCATTACACTGTAAAAACTTATTGTTGGTTTAATTTAAAAAAAAAAAAATAGAGTAACCTGGTTGCCTTAAAATTTTAAGTTCATTGAAATGGAAAAATTGAGTTAATGCAATGAAAGAGATTGATTTAATCATCAGAAACTCAATATATTATGTTATCTGAACCACATAAATTTGACAAAAGAAAAAATGTTGTGATTACAAATCATGAACACATTTTTTTTACAGTGCCATAACATAGGAACATCATTTTATCCCACATTAATTGTAGTTGCATTGAAAAACAAATTATTTTGCAATTCATGAGTGCAAGATTGACAAATTAAAGTCACACACTGTAAAAAATATATGATCATGATTTGTAATCACAACATTTTTTCATTTGTCAAATCAACTTAAATAATTTATGTAGTTCATATAACATAATATTTAGAATTTCTGATGATTGAATCATTGTATTAACTAAATTTTTCCATTTCAATGAACAAGTTAAACCAACAAACATTTTTGTAATATGAACTACACAAATGACTTAAGTTGATTTGACAAAAGAAAAAAAATGTTGTGATTACAAATCATTTTACAGTTATTCACACTGGTAAAATTGGCAGAAGGTAATTGAGTTAAGCTTTTGGTGTGTGTGTGTGACGCAGCTGTTTTGCTCAGAGTTTAGGAAATTCTCGGAGGTCAAAGGTCACTCCATCAGAATCAACTGTGCCATGGCGACCAGGGACTTAAATGATGCGCAAACTCTGGCAAACATTGTGCAAATGGATTAGGCTGAGACCTCCTTACTGCATTCATGTGCTTAGGTGTGTGTGTGTGTGTGTGTTGATCATGCTTTGCCTATAATGTAGAGAACAAATAACCCCATGAGGATAGTAAACATTAAAATTACTCCCATTTATAAGCAACAATACCCACGGGGGAAAAACTGCCTAGTAAAGAAAATCTAAATGAGAGAGCATTAAGTTAGAGGATCCAAAATCTGCATAATGTTTGTGTTTCTAGTAACTCCATGTACATGAGTGAAGGTAAAGTGAAACCTCACAGCACATTCACACATTAGCTATGCAAGCTGCAAGCAAACTATGAAAAAAATCACTCATCCCCTCTCCTCGAAACCTCGATCGGGCTTGTTTTTATAAAGTAATCTTCCCCTTTATCTTTGTTAAAGCTTTGTTCCCTGCTTTCGGAGCCGAGTTCTGGAGTGTGACAGGACCAGAGAGGCTCAGTTTGTGGTCGGGCGAGAGGACTAATACCCCCGTGACCAAGAATCAGAGAGAACCGACATGACGATCGCCGCAACACACACGCACGTGAACGCACACGCAAACGCACACGTGCATGCACTCACATGCAAGTTCTCCTGCAATGCAACTGGCAAGGCTTGCCAAACTCCTGCAATGCACTAAAACACGTGCTCGCTCTCTGACCCGGGGAAACGCGCCGCTGGAAGGCGGCATTGTGGACGAGCTCGCGTCTCAATGGGACAGGGGTCGCCGATGGGGTAATCCTGTGTTCCTCTCAGCATGCGGATCCCCACACAATCGCACTCTGTTCTCTCGGACTTACCTTCATCGGAGGTGTCTGTGCGGTGTCATGTTAGGGCATCTGACTCCAGCTCTGATGTGCTCATCTCCACTGCCGACACACACAGCGCTCCACCACCTCCTTACCTCGCTCTCCTGGAGGATGCGAGCGAGAGAGCGAGCGAGAGAAAGAGAGAGAGGGAGGGATGTGAAAGTGAGCATGAGAGGATGTTTCCTCCCCCACATCCCCCTGTTCCTCCATCTCCCCGCGCAGGATTGTGTGTGTGTGTGTGTGTGTGGACTCATCCTAGTGCGTGATGAGTTGGATTCTGCAGGCTGAGGTTTACGCAACTGCGTGAAAACGAGACGAGGGAGAGAAGGAATCGTGCTAGATGTGCCGGATAATCAATTCCTCTAGTCTCTTTTTTTTTTCTTTGCTTAAAAACAGCCTGAGGCTGAGATTCACCACAGCGCAGATCTGGAAGACACTGTGTGTACACGAGCCGAGAGGAGGGGGGAGATAAAGTTGGACAAGGTCGTCACATTGAGGCGAGCAGATGTTTCGGGACGGCAAGGTTAAACATGAGGCACTTCCAACATGCGAATGGACTCTGATTTATGACTCTGCAGTCTCACACAAACACATGCAGTCACACACGACATCATGTCCTGTCTCCGCCCCAACGCCAGTGGATTCTGCATATAGCTTCTATTAAAGCTAAAACTGCAGCGGGACGCCACTGGCCGCCGTGATCCAATAGACCTTAAGTGAGGCGGTGAGGGATAGACTGCTGTAAAAAGCTGAATAAAGCGGCTAGATTACATTGTCGGGAGTTTTTTGTCAACTGACATTTCTTTGAAATATATTTTTCCATTGTTTCATGAGCAAAACACATTAAATTACAATACAGGCCATTGAAGAGATGCAAGTCTATCCCTCACAGCCTCGCTTTCATTCTCATTAAAAATCAAAGTGAAAAAGGCCAGCCAACAGTTTTTTGGTCTTACGGTTCGGGTCCCTAATAGGATTTATTCAGAATGGGTCAACATGGAACAAACCCATTTGGGACCAAAACCGTAAGCCTAAACACACACACTACATTGCTTCCACTTTGAAATGTTGGCTGGGAATGTAAACCCAATTGGTGGCCATTGGTGTAAAGGGCATCACGCTGTGTGTCGGGTCTTTTTGACGTCATACTGTGGTTAATTTGTGCAATTTATTCTGCATTGAAACGGGAAATATGGTTTTCACACTTCTAAATGCTGCACATAGTCGCATAAATGCATTTACACAGGATTCCAATTCTTCTTCTTACAGGAATCCAATCCAATGCTTGAATGTTGGTTATTGATTCGTGAGCGAGGAGCGAATACACAGTGTGCACGACTGACATGACGGAGTGGCCGTGTAAAGGAGCCTGTGATGTGAAGGAACATTATGTCCCTTCTAAAAAAGAAGTACACTTTTAAAAAAAAGTGCACATTATGTCAATAATATAGACTCTCAGAAAAAAGGTACAAAAGCTGTCAATGGGGTTGTACCTTTTCAAAAGGTACACTTTTGTACCTTAATGTTGGTACATATTAGCACTTAAAATGTACACATAAGCACCTAAAATGTACATATTAGCACCTAGAATGTAACTATTAGGACCTAAAATGTACATATTAGCACCTAGAATGTACATTAACACCTAAAATGTACATATCAGCACCTAAAATGTACATGTTAGCACCTAAAATGTAAATGTTAGCACCTAAAATGTATATATTAGCTCCTAAAATGCACATATTAACACCTAAAATGGACATATAAGGACATATTAGTACATATTAGGACCTAAAATGTACATAACACCTAAAATGTACATATTAGCTCCTAAAATGAACATATGAACACCTAAAATGTGCATATTAGCACCTAAAATGAACATATTAACACCTAAAATGTATGTATTAGCTACTAAAATGTACATATTAACACCTAAAATGTACAAATTAGCACATAGAATGTACATAGCACCTAAAATGAACATATTAACACCTAAAATGTACATATTAGCACCTAAATGTACATATTAACACCTAAAATGAACATATTAACACCTAAAATGTACATATTAACACCTAAAATGTACATATTAGCACCTAAAATGTACATATTAACACCTAAAATGGACAAAAGTTTACCTTTTGAAAAGGTACAGCCCCAGTGACAGCTTTCGTACTTTTTTCTTAAAGTGTAAATTAATATAATTATGGCCAACTGAATGTCTTTGGGATGTCTGAAAGTGTTTTGTTTTTTAAATGTAAACTTTTAAGATTTAAAGTGCACTAAAAGTGCACATTCAGTACAATTAACTTCTTTTTCACAAAGGATACAATGTTTAAAATGGTTCAGTCTATTTCATTTCGGTCACTGTGAGCTGCCATGTATTGTTAAATTGTCAATTTGAAATGCTTTTGCAAGCAAGTAAGCAAAACACAAACAAATAAATGAATGGTAAAAAAGTAGATTGCACACATTCGGCTGCGTTTGAGACGAGCGGGAATGCTAACAGACAGTTTTAATTCGATTTTAAGAAACACTACAGCACTTAATTTGCGCTCTTTTTAATGTGTGATAAAGCATTGTGCGATGCTGCATCAGTCAACCGACCCTGTAATTGCAAAATCAATAAACATTTTCAAAGGGTTATCAATCCTCTAAGTATAATCAAGGCCTTGGTCCTTCATTACTCCAAGCTTGTTGTTTATTTCTTGATTTTGTACACTGGATCTCTAGAGTGTTGAGAGGAAGATAATATAGACGTGAGATCGGTGGAAGGAAAGGGAAATACAGTCTATCAATGCAGTGTCTTAAATCTATAATTTCTGATTAGATGAGGCCAGCTGTAATCAATGCAATGTGTATCAGTGTGTAAATTATGTTTAACAAAGTTGAACCATTCCGAAATACGTAGAATTGAAAGTGTTTAGCAGATGTAATGTTGAAGACTGCATTTATTTTATTTCCCATTCCCACATTTCTCTTATTGTTCTCCGAACAAGACAGAATGAAGGGGGAATGTAAAAGCATTGTCTTGTAGCAGTCTGACAGTAATTTGCTTTGCTCTGATCACTGAATGAGAAGAAAAAAAACATCTATGAACATTGGTTTTCAGAGGATATCTTTATTTAGCACGACTTTTGCCTTTTCATTTTTATATTCAAACATTTAAAACCCAAAGCAAACATAGCTAAATCACCACCCCTACCAAGCAAATCTGATTACATTTCCCATTGGGGACAGCCAATTATAATAATAATATTTTTTATTAAAAAAAAACAAAACACTGTAAACACTTTAAAAAAATATTGATGGTTTGATTAAAAAAAGTAAGTAACCTGGTTGCCTTAAAATTCTAAGTTGATTGAACTGGAAAAAGTGAGTTAATACAATGAAGGAGATTAATTTAATCATCAGAAACTCAAAATAATAAGTATTGTTTTGAGTATTTCAGTTTTTTTTACAGGGTTTACAGAGAATATAGTCCGAAAAAAATATTCAGTGAACAGCAGAAACTGTGTGACGTTATCACGTCAACACGGACCACAATCTCAGAGGAATGTTTCCGGCACCTTGATAAATCAATGCGATTAATAATTAATGCAGTTCTGACGGCAAAAGGAGGTCCAACACGGTATTAGCGAGGTAAAGTGTGAGTGTGTATATATATTATCTCACATGATCAAGTTATTGTAATGAACTCGTGGAATGTGCAAAGAGAGAAGAAATAAATAAAAAGCACACATGCATTTGAGGGTTAATTGTGTGTCACTGTGGGGATTTGGCTCCAGGTGTTCAATTAGCTGCGAACATAAGGTGACGAATGAACCAGGAGAGTGGAAACGATTTAAGATCTCCTCCTGGGGTTAAGGTGTCATCGGTTAGACCGTGCCATTTGCTGTTGGAGGTTGTACCGTTTGTTCATTTGCACTTCAGGAATGTGGAGACGAGAAAGCCCAGAGAATGATTGTCTGATGCTGAAGGGAAAGATATTGTTCACAGTGCTTATCATGTGAAGTAGAAAAGGCTTGTGGCCAATGCCATGGGGTCAGTAACTACTTGTGCAGAAACAGTGAATCACAGCATTGGTTAAATGCCGGATTTTATTTCATTTAGGTGTCTCTGAGGAACAGATGAAGTGCACAGCATGTGCACCATGAATATTGATGGTGCCTGACGTTAAAGGTCTATTTGAGGGTTTCTAGATCTAAAGAAATCAAAAGTAACTACTTCTGACAAATGTTAAAAAGTGTACACATTAAATGAAGGCTACAGGCTGGGGAAATCTCAAAAATGATTAAATCGCAAAATGTCATGGTTGTTGCCAATTACATGTCTAGACATGTTTGACTGATTTAATCCACACCATCAAAAACTGTGACATTTTCAAGAGAATTTCTTATTTAAAGGTGCAGTGTGTAGTTTTTTAGCGGCATCTAGCGCTAATGGCTCCGCCCACTGCTCACTCCACCCTTTCGAAGAAGCTACGGTGGCTCAAACTGGACAAACATATCGTCGGTGACGGTGAGGATCAAGTGTCTTAACCCTCTAGGTGCCACGGTCGAGTTTACTCGACAAGATTCGTCACTGAATAAAACGGCCGATTTTGTCAAATTGGGTGTCAAAATTCGTTTGACATCCACTCCACTGGATGGCAGACATGTCATACTTCATCCCCTACTCAAAAAAACGTAATGTTTCTATACAAAATATTCGAGTTACAGCGCATTGAATCAGTGCAATCAAAAGCGGAGCTAGTTTGAGAGTGAGCCATCGCGATCGCGGCGACAGTATTGTGGCGGAGACTTTGTCTATTATGACTGGGTTTGTTAGACGAGGTCGAAGTATTCATAGTACAGATAGGGGATAAAGTGAAGGCAGGTTGGGATGTTTAGTGTGCTTGTTTATACTTGACGTGTTGTGCGCAGCAAAAATGACGTGATTGTAACAGCGCGTGCGCCTCCGCATCCCCTAGACACCATTTACTACACACAATAGGCTTTTTTTTCTCTGATTTTTAAAACTCTTCGCGATCGACTTAAAATGCTTCCAAGATGGACAGGTTGGTGATTCCTGTAACGTCGTTACTGTTTTATGGTCAATGACAAGAGTACTAATCAGCTGTCTCACGACCGTAACCAGCACATTTATCTCCACATAGCAAAGCCATAACGGAGGGAGGGAGAAGAGCTAAGTTACATGAAACAGTCCAACTACATATTTTACACCACTCACTAGGGAAAAGTCACTACTCACAGAGTTTATGGCTAGCTTCTAGCTTTCTTCTTCTTCTCTTTCAAGGTAGTGATGAAACGCGCTCTGTAGCGTTGTGTGTTAGCGTTCGGCTACGTGACGTCACAATATGTTGACCTTCATGCCCTCAGTTATGTAGATATAAATGTCTCATTCTAAGGTAATAAAAACATTACGATTATTAAGTAAGTTCTTTATACACCACTGAAAACATCGTTATGGATGTCATATTGCATTTCTGTTAATAGATACTCAATTTCTTACTGATTGCACCTTTAATTGATTTAACTTTCTCATCAGTCAACATGCAGTATTTCATCATAACTGTGCTCCAGAGCTGAGCTAGCCAAACACAAATGTAATTACTTAGTGAACCTTTAAGTATTGAAAACAACTCTCATATCAGACTTTGAATTGCGTGACTTATTTTTCTGAGCTGTTGCTCATTTTAGTTGTTCATGGATTAAGCAAGCAAAAAAAAAATAAATAAAAAATCCGGCATAAATCTGAAAATTTTCACACGGAAATGAAGGCCTAGTACTAGAGCACAAATACAATAATATTTCATATGCAAGCTAATGGTGTAGTTGAGGAATTAAGTGGTATATGGGTACAAAAGTACTTTATATCTCCAAAAACACAGCATTAATGAATAGATGAGAAGTAAAAAAAAAAGATATATAATTTGTATGATTAAAAATGTATATTTTTTGTACAAGTACTTCAATTGTTGGACCCCGAAGCCCAGAAGTGTAAACAGGAAACGAAGACCATTTGAAGGTTAAGCATGCTTTTTGACACACTTAAGTACATATCTATATATATATATATATATAGTATCATAATTACTTCTATAGTCTTTAAAATATGGTTGAAGTTGTACTGCAGAATGTACTGACCCTAGACAGCAACATAGTGTCGGCCCAGATCCGGCCACACTAGCAAATTTCATTCAAGGAGAAAGAGAATAAAACAGACACTCACAACAATCCACAGGGCTCCAACAGGAAAGTGTGAAGAGAACAAATACATCCGCTAATCACAATTCACACTTCAATTCAGCACAGAATTCACAGCGCTCAAAAACACAGTCACACACACGAGGAGACCCTGCGGCACGAAATCACCAGAGATGAGAAAAAGAGCAAATCAATCAAAAACGTACAATAATATCAACACACACTCTCCACAAAGAACTGGCTAATTCACCACAAAACAAATAAAAAAGATAGAAAGAGATGTATTAAGAATCATCCAGATGGTTCTTCTTTAAAAGAGAGTCGCTCACACGTCATTCATATCATAACCTCTGAAGACTGTCATCACATCCATAAACAAGGAGTTCTCAATGACAAAACCCTCATGTAATTAAATGAAGGTGACCTGATACTAGATCCAATAAATGGATGAAACTAGAGCGCGCTATACACTAGGCTACTGTTTTATTTATAGTGCGTGCCAAAGTAAATATTATGCTACCACACAGCCTTATGGGAGATGTAGTCCCGGACTTATACATATGTGTGAGTCTCTGAGCTTTCAGTAATGACAATGACATCTATTATTGGTGGAAAAAAGAAATGTACAAGGCGTCTGCAGTTTATTGTTCTGTTCATATCTGCAGTTCACTCCAGGTTTTCACTGTTATACGGTACGGTTTCACTGTATCAGCATAACTATCCCAAAACTAACTAAAGAGTATCCATCTCTTTCCCGATCATGTGCAGGAACGGCAACGGTCCCAGTACTGAGCCTTGAGGTACTCCATACTAAACTTGTGATCGATATGATTGAACTGTTATACGGTAGAGTACTGAATCTCCAGATCAAATCACAGGTGAAGAAGAAGCAGAAACAAGCAATATCAGATCATCAACATTTAACAGCATGTAAATCAAAACGGCCTAATGTTACTGAATAAAATGTCGACCCAGGACGAGCTTCAGGACTGTGGACTCAATCTACTCTATTCATTGCATATTCAGATATTCAAATAAAATATTATGAGAGCTATGAAACTTTTGTGAAAATGATCTGGTCGTGAATGGCAACTTCTTTCAAAAACGCTGGCAGTGAAAGAGTTAATTGTCTACCGCCTGTCAAGCAATAATGTTTATGGATGCATGAAGAACATTGCTTTTAAACCCTTTTAAATAAAGACATGTAAACCTTTTTTGGATTTCACAAAATACAGTATCCTAATGTTCGTCGATGTTTAGTTAGGAGTTTCTGGTGTCCAAAATGGAAACCGAATGCAGAGTGTGTTGAATATTCAGCAGCTGAGTGAGCAAACGCAGTGAATATTTATATTAGGAGCTTTAGAGGGAGAAGTACGGAGGCGTATTGCATTCACTTGAAGAAAAAAAATCTACTCTGTTTTTCTGAATTAACGAGTTCATTTTTCATGAGAAAAAAAAATTGCTCTGTTTTTCTGAATTAATGAGTTAATTTTTCATGAGAAAAAAAGTTTTTGCTCTGTTTTTCTGAATTAACGAGTTAATTTTTCATGAGAAAAAAAAATATTTTGCTCTGTTTTTCTGAATTAATGAGTTGATTTTTCATGAGAAAAAAATATTTTGCTCTGTTTTTCTGAATTAATGAGTTAATTTTTCATGAGAAAAAACGAGTTAATTTTTCATGGAAATTTTTTTTTGCTGTGTTTTTCTGAATTAATGAGTTAATTTTTCATGAGAAAAAAAAATATTTTGCTCTGTTTTTCTGAATTAATGAGTTAATTTTTCATGAGAAAAAAATATTTTGCTGTTTTTTTTAATTAACGAGTTAATTTTTCATGGATTTTTTTTTTGCTCTGTTTTTTTGAATTAATGAGTTAATTTTTCATAAAACAGAGCAAAAACTTTTTTCTCACAAAAACTTAACTCATTAATTCAGAAAAACAGAGCAAAAAATGTTTTTCTCATGAAAAATTAACTCATTAATTCAGAAAAACAGAGCAAAATTTTTTTTCTCATGAAAAATTAACTCATTAATTCAGAAAAACAGAGCAATTTTTTTTTCTCATGACAAATTAAGTCGTTAATTCAGAAAAACAGAGTAGATTTTTTTTCTTCAAGTGAATGCAATACGCCTCCGTAGAGAAGCAACATAACAAAAAGCAGAAGAACGATACACTTCCACTAAAATATTCAACTTATTGACTGAGGACACACACAGTGGAGTTTTTCTTGTCAAGAGGCAGTCTGTTAGATCATTTTGAGTTGGAGTTTGTCTAAAGGAATCTTTGACTAAGCATTGTATTGCCATTTGAATGCAGAAAATGGAGTGTAAATGCAGGGAGTCTGTGATATAAGTGCTTGAAAGTGCTCGCTTCAAAGGAATCCGCTTTTTATGTGTAAGAGTCATAAAGAAACTGCTTGTTGGTTAAATTGTTTTAAGCAGAAAGACGGTTGAGGACTGAAGTGATGAAATCCATATCGCCACATTGCTCATATTGTGTGGGTTGGTTGTCTTTTTTGGTACATTTGAGTTCTTGTTGTTTTGTACAGGTAGAAATGTTGCTTGTGGTCAGGATCTTGTCATTTACTCCCACACACTAGGAAAAAACATCACCTTATCTGTAAAATGCAAAACAGTATTCATTGGACAAATATGTCAAATTAAATAAATAGTTAGGTAATAATTAAATGTATGACTGATTTATTTAATATGCATGTGGAATATGGCAGTGTTGTGATTTTGACAATCTGGTAAACATTCAAGTTTCATCCATTGGTCAATGAGCATACTGTTTCTTGAGCATTTGTCTATGATTGCACTGAACAAAATATCGAAAAGAGGATGTATGGTAGTCAACCCTGAACAAAAAAAAAATAGTCTTCTAAGACTTTTTGAACAAGACAAAGTCTTTTATGAAATTGTTTTCGAATGACATTTTGTTTCACACATTTAAGAGAAGTAAATAATGTGTTTTCCTTTAGTTGGTAAATAAAACAAGTGCACTTATTTTACAGATGGGTGACAATTGGAGTATACTGTCAAAATAATGTTTATCAAAAGTTTGTACTGCCTAACAATAAGTTTTGTCAACTCAAATATCCAAGTTGTTACTTAGTAGAACTTCACGTTTTAAGTTGACTAAACGTAACATTTTAAGGCAGCTCATATACTTACTTTTTAAAGTTGAAACAACATTTTTCTTTTTTCTTTTTTTTACAGACAGACAGACAGACAAGAAAATAATGTCAAATAAATTTGCAAAATGTGATTTCAGAAAATGGATTGACCATCTTTGTAATTCAATAGTGCAATATAAGATATAACTATTAATAATAATGTCAACTGGAGTTTCTCTTAAAGGGATATTCACCCAAAAATGAAAATTCTGTCATTAATTATAGCACTTACAATAATATATAAGATAATACAATAATAATCAAAATAACATCAGATAATACTCACATTTAATATTGTTTGAGCAATTAGCAAAGCTAAATACATTTCCGATAGCTGAATTTTGTAACATAATGTATGTGTAAACTATTGACATTAAAATAATAAAAAAATAAACTAACAAAACA
Organism: Pimephales promelas; assembly: GCF_988280905.1. Lineage (NCBI taxonomy): Eukaryota > Metazoa > Chordata > Actinopteri > Cypriniformes > Leuciscidae > Pimephales > Pimephales promelas. Next base: position 2,305,609 of record NC_142778.1, read on the forward strand.
TATCAAAATAACTCAAACTAAAATGAAAATAGGTTATTACATGTGTGTGTGTGTGTGTGTGTGTGTGAAAACTTATTTTCACTTTAGTTTTATTTAATTTGTTAGTTTTACTTTTTTTAGTTATTTTAGTATATCAAGCTAAATCAAAGAAAATGAAAAATATTGGCAACTTTGGGAAATAGGTAATTATTATATTTTTTTTTAAATATGTTATTTTATATTTTAGTACTTTTTAATAGTGTTTATTTATTTAATTTTTTATGGACCAAGGGCATTAATCTCTTTGTTTTTTCCATGCATCATCACTAGGAAAGTTTGCTTCATATTTGATGTTATAACATACTTTTTGGGTCATGCTAAATATATATATTTTTCCTTTTTTCTTCCTCAAAATGGAAAATATCATATTTGCTGTTAACATACCCTTTAGACCTTATTGTTTAGTATTTTTGTCAGCGGTCATTTGCAGTAGTGTTTATTGCAATATTTACCATTTTCTTTCTGAAGGTTTTTTTTTTTTTTTTTTTTTTTTTTTTTTTTGCAGTGCACCATTGGTGGTTATGAAACATCAAGTCCTTCATTCGGTACTCGGTGAAACACAGTTTTGGAAAAGTTGATTGGATTTACCTCAAGTTGAGCGACTGTAGGTTTGCAAAGAAATCAATTTATCTTGAGGTTGTGAGACATGCCTACACATATATACACTGCTGTTCACAAGTTTGGGAACAGGACATTTTCTTTTCTGTTTTTTTTTTTTTAGTCATCTTTTGGCTGCTGAAAATTCCCCCACCGCATGAATAAATGGAAATACGTAGACTTGACATTTATATAGTGTTATTAGATCTACTGCAGCAAGTGAGTGTTATTTGTCAGGTTTTTTTCCCCATTTTTTTGTCACTTATCTCTTTTAATATGAAACAGTTAATTGTAATTAACATTAAATCGGATAATGACATTTCATAACCCATGATAACAAAGAGAACATTACATTCAAATCAACCCTATTTACTTAATGCACTTTGGTCTTATTTTATATGATTCACTATTACAACTTATTGAAAATCTTAAGTACGCATCTTAAGTATTTTTTATTCCATGCCAAAAAGATATAAAACCAATACTTCAGAAGAAAAAATGAATGACAATTAAAATAAACACAAACATAATACATCACTAAAAATAGTCTGCAGGCAAACACCCTTGACGTAAGGATTTCAAATGTTTGACATAAACTATGATACATATTTTCCTACTGAAGTGCACGAAGGGGAAAAATAAATAAATAAATAACACGGCTCTGGGGAATGTTATAACATCAAATACAAAGTTCATTTTCCTACTGACATACGGTACCAACTAACAAAGGCATTTACATCTGTGTTTGTGAAGTCATGGTTTTGAATAGTCAAGTCACCTTTATTTCTATACGCTACAGATTGTTTCAAATCGGCTTTACGGTGATAAAATGGAAAATAAAGATTCAATGATGCAAACAGAACTCAATTCTGCTGTAAAGCAGCTCTAAAAACAATATACAATAGTAAACAGTCCCCATTCACTTGATCTAGCCTCAGATTTAAGTAGTATGATAAATCATAATCCAATTTTTATTTCAATGCATTCTGTTCATTTTGTGAATTGGTATGTTTTGTAGGGTTGGGTATCGAGAATCGAGTATCGATTGGAACTGGGACTAACTTTTCGTTTTTCCCGGAATCGTTCAAAAGTAAAAATTTCGATTCCTAGTGTCGATATTCACAGTCCGCCGAGCGGAAGAAGAAACCGCTGAACAACACCAACGAAGAAGCGTCTACCGGAAGTGTTGGCATAACCACGCGAGTCGAACATGAGTAGCTTACGCCAGCGATCCAAATTGTGGCTTCACTTTTCTAAAAATAACGAAATGCAAAATTTGTGACAAAAGGAGTATTTTTACAGAAGGAGTATTTCCTTCAGAAAGGCCGTTGGTTAGCAAGGTTAGCTAAACTTTTTTGACCCTGCCTCTTAAAAGAATCGGAATCGAGAATCGTTAGGAACCGGAATCGAAACAAGGAATCGGAATCGGAATCAGAATCGTTCAAATTCAAACGATACCTAACCCTGATGTTTTGTCAGGGTGTGAAGAAATATAGAGCTGAGTATCATCAGCATAACAGTGAAAACTAACCAAAGAGTATCGATCGATCTCTTTCCCGATCATGCGCAGGGGGAACAGCAACGGTCCCAGCACTGAGCCTTGAGGTACTCCATACTAAACTTGTGATCGATATGACATCTCTTCATCTGGAACTGAACTGCTACAAATTGATAACGGTCAGATAAGTATGATTGAAACTTTGCCAATATAATTCCACAAATGAACATTTCAAGTCTATTCAAAATAATGATACAGTATGGTCGATAGTAATAAATCACTAAGATCCAGTAACACTAATAGAGACATACAACCTCAATCGGACGATGAAAGCAAATTAAGCCTACAATCCTGACTGGAAATCCTCGCAGATATCATTTGACAGAAAAGGGAGATTCTATATCAGTGTGTAATTAACTAATTCTCCAGCCAGCTTAAAAGTGTTTGGTACGTTTCCTAATGACAATGATGAAGTAATAATATTAAGGCATACATGACATAATTAATGTCTAATTTGAATGCAATGTTCAGCATTCAAATTCATGAAACACTTTATTCCCACACTCAAACAGCGGTCCTTATTTTGTAAGGAGATACTGAGGGGCAGGTGGATTTAGGCAAATGGGCAATTCTTGAGAAAACCAATTTCAGTCTGCAAAATACTTGAGAGACTGGTGTGGAAGTTACAATGTGAGGACAATGACATTTAGGGTATGTTTACACGACAATGATGTCCTAAAAATGGAAATGTTTTTCCTTTGTGTTAAAAGATGACAACGTCATCAAAACAATTCACAGATCCAAAACCGACTAAAATCACTGTATTCTAGGGCTGGGTATTGAGACAAATTTCACAATTCGATTCGATTTCGATTCACAAGCTTGCGATTCGATTCAATATTGATTATTTTGGATATCAGTTACATTAAATGGCAATTTTTCTCAAGGGAATCAAATCTCTTAACTAATGCTGTAAACTATGGGAGTCTAGTTGTAGCCTATAGACTTCATTAGCCTAATATGAAGGTAATAATTAACTGTTTTGTAGCTATACAAACACAAATTACACTTTTATTTATTTTTATAATAAGAAGATTATATGAAATATAAATATTTAAATGGTGGCTGTCATAAAAACTTGCCAGATTTATTCAAATATGCATTAAATATTGAAGAACATTAAGATTATAATGCATATGTAATATGGTGTATATATTTAGCAAAATGCTCCTCTCTGGAGTTATTTTTTCTAGCTGACTAACGAGTTTATGTGGGTTTTCTGAGGTAAATATGACGATACATTGATTACAAGCTGTTTAACTGACGTCTTTCCACGGTTGAAACGCTAATTGAGCGAATCAATGTGACGTGATATGGATTTCGATAAGTTATAATGTATATTTTAACACACTTTCAGATGCTCATTCATGTTTATTTGGCGCTGTAACTGGTATTATTGAGCCGGAAGAGAGATCAGCGCTGCTGCTTCTCCAGAGCGATCTCAGGTCACAGCGCCAAAACGTTATTTATGTGTTTGAATTTCGTAAGAAAATGGACATAATTTGAAAATTGAGACTTTGTTTCATATCAATAGTAACAAAGGACAAAGATTATTGCGATTTTTTGGATGCACGTAGCCGCGATAAAATGTCCCATTCATTCCAATGAAACAGGATGACTAATTGATTCTTGAGATTTAAGAATCGATATCGGGTCGTAAAAATGAGAAACGATTAATATCGAGAAATCGATATTTATTACCCAGCCCTACTGTATTCTGCTGCTTATTACTGTAACTGAACATGTAATACTCTTGTGCATGATGTAACCATTTTCACAAATTCATGTTTTGGTCACTTAGCGGGAGACGATAACGGTAGCGGTTTCAAATACTTGCACTTTGAAAACTGTTTGCGTTTTAAGGGCCGCTATTGTTGTGTAAAACAAAACTTTTCAGTTTGAAATGATGTTGTGTAAACGGTCCCTAATACACACTCCTGAAGCTACTATATGTTGAAAGCCAGACCTCAATCTGATGGCAAGACTTAAAAACTAGCATTCACTTATGGCCCCTATTCACTAGCAGTCCCTATGTGAACTCACAGAGCTTGGGCACTTTATTTCTCGAGCAACTTTAATTAGGCCCCGATGGTGAGAGGATCCTATTGCTCCGTTTGTTATTAAATAGCAGGTTTGCCAAAACAGATGGGTAAAAAAAAGCAGGATTCAGATGTTTAAAATGGACATGTTCCCCCAAAAAACTACTGCATATGTAATTGGAGCCCAAGGTGGTTCCACCAAATGTTGACTTCTTATAGGGATGAATACTAACTTTTTTTTTTTGTTTAATTATCGGTTACAATTCATTTGCAAATGCCACAGTCCTTGAGGCTTGGTTACATTTCTTGTCCGTGTGTGAAGCAAGTGTTGTTGTCGCCAGATTGACATGACATCTTTTATCTCTTGTATTCTCTTAACAGGGGAATGTGCCTCATAGTTGATGTGATAACAAAACTAATATGCGTCATATTTTATGTTATAACATGCCCTTGAGATTTTGTTCTGTGTTCACTGCAGACGTCTTTTGCATTGAGCCAGTGTTTATGTAATCGTCATTTCCCTACCATTTCAACTGATTTTCTGTAAAAACAAACATTGTTAAACACAGGATTATCTAGTGCATCATTTTTTGTTTCCGTATGTTCTCAATAGTCCTCCAGTTGGCTAATGCTGCTGTCAGAAGCATCATAATAATCAGTTGCAAACTTTAAAGTTGTACCTGAACATCTCATGAATAATTTTGCATATAAATACGCATTTCCATCTTCCTTTGTATAATGTTACATGAGCGTCTTTGACTAAACATAGAAATGTTCTATCAAACAGAAAACACTTTATTGTCTGTATTTTGCTTTGTTAAGAGACAATTACTTAGAACAAGGGGAATTATATCAACACTGAATGCCTTTTGTGGACCATGTCGGGCTTTAAAAGGACAATTTACCCAAAGATGAAAATCCAGTCATGATTTATGCTGTAATAGTTTTTTATATATATATATATTTTATTTTTCATTATAGTTAAAGTTTGAGTAATTTTGTTTTCTGTTTTGACATTATAATTACTTATTATTTTATTATTATTATTATTACTTTAGTTGTCTACTTCAGCTTTAAGGAGCTCAAGGATGTATTCATACATGATCTTGAATATACATGTATTCATCCCTTTTTTGTGTGAACAGCTTGTAACGAAAATGTTTTTTTAGTTTTATTTAACAATAATAACCTCATGTTGTTCCAAACCAAAGATTCTTTGTTTGATTAGATAATTGCATGCTCTACAGAACAATCACATGGCAGTATCTTCAATGCATTTAGGGGTGTGGTCCTGGTCAAGACAATCTCCTGAACACCAAACTGAATGTCAGAATGGGAAAGAAAGGTGATTTAAGCAATGGTTGTTGGTATCTGAGTATTTCACAATCTGCTCAGTTACTGGGATTTTCACACTCAACCATTTCTAGGGTTTACAAAGAATGGAGTGAAAAGGGAAAAACATCCAGTATGCGGCAGTCCTGTGGGTCAAAATGCCTTGTTGATGCTAGAGGTCAGAGGAGAATGGGCCGACTGATTCAAGCTGACAGAAGAGGAACTTTGACTGAAATAACCACTCGTTACAACCGAGGTATGCAGCAAAGCACAACAACACACAACCTTGAGGCGGATGGGCTACAACAGCAGAAGACCCCACCGGGTACCACTCATCTCCACTACAAATAGGAAAAAGAGGCGACAATTTGCAAGAGCTCACCAAAATTGGACAGTTGAAGACTGGAAAAATGTTGCCAGGTCTGATGAGTCTCGATTTCTGTTGGTATAGTCAGAATTTGGCGTAAACAGAATGAGAACATGGATCCATCATGCCTTGTTACCACTGTGCAGGCTGGTGGTGGTGGTGTAATGGTGTGGGGGATGTTTTCTTGGCACACTTTAGGCCCCTTAGTGCCAACTGGGCATCGTTTAAATGCCACGGACCATGTCCATCCCTTTATGGCCACCATGTCCCCATCCTCTGATGGCTACTTCCAGCAGGATAATGCACCATGAATCATTTCAAATTGGTTTCTTGAACATGGCAATGAGTTGACTGTACTAAAATGGCCGCCACAGTCACCAGATCTCAACCCAATAGAGCATCTTTGGGATGTGGTGGAACGGGAGCTTCGTGTCCTGGATGTGCATCCCACAAATCTCCATCAACTGCAAGATGCGATCCTATCAATATGGGCCAACATTTCTAAAGAATGCTTTCAGCACCTTGTTGAATCAATGCCACGTAGAATTAAGGCGAAAGGGGGTCAAACACAGTATTAGTTTGGTGTACCTAATAATCCTTTAGGTGAGTGTATATGTAATGTGGAAGATTATATTTTGACAACTTTTTGTCAATGGTCACCAACACTGTTAATTCATACAGGTCTGAAACAACATGAGGGCGAGCAAATGATAGAGTTTTCATTTCTGGTTAAACGATCACTTTAAGATATATTCTTCACTTTACTGTAAGTAACAACATTACTAATGAAGAATCCAGTGCGCTTTACTCCCCCTCTGAGCAGGGTTTGATAATAAATCACACTGGACTGTTTCATTTTAGCCTGAAGTGCTGTTCAGCGCCCACATAAGAGAGTATAACATGAACGCTTGTCATGTTATCAGAAGAGAGGATTAGTTTGTCGCATTAGCGGTGTGTTCACATACTATCCAGATATTACAGTTACATTCAGGGCTGAGGGTTCACGTGAAGCTGATTATTCACAAGAACAATGAATTAGCAAGCATCACCTGTGTGTGTTTGCTCAGCAGTGACACCTTTCAGAAAGCACCGGGATTGCAACGGTTCCACATGCAGGTGCCATAAATATTCTTAAGAGGTGATGTTTCATGCAAGACGTAGAGCAGAAAATCAAGCTTTTTCTCAGATGCTTTCCTTCTTGAATTAAACAAGGAGCTTTTGGCAAATATACAGCCGCTGTTTGCCAAGCGTCCTTGGCCTTGCTTATACTGACAGCTTTCTGCTGGCCAGACACCAGCTCTGACGGCTGTAGTTTATCAAGCCAAGTAAGGATCGGAACAGGTTTTTTGCCACATTATAAAGTACTACGTATCTATTTTATGAACTCTTTGTACTCTCAGAAACTGAGTATGAATATAAAAAGAGGTTTGAAATGCAGAGTTCGCACAATGTATGAGAAGGAAGTGCCAACGGAGCCTGTGTTGACTGATCGAGGTGCTGCTTTCTCAACACTAAATGAAGGCGAGTCGCAGTTTTTACCTCTAATTTTTCTGTCCTCGGCTGAAATGCCAGATTTGTTCAAACTAAGTCAGGACGAAAAGCAATTTAAAGTAGTTCAGCTATACTCAAGCTAAGAAAAAAAGTAGTAAATGTACTACAAGCTATTCTATCAAAAGAAGCAATTGCTGCCCCAAATTAATCAGACTCATTTTTTTAATCAATTTAATTGTAAAGAAGACTGGATATTTTAGTTTGATTTCAAAACAAATCATTTGCTAGCTTCCAAGATGTGTGTGCACATTTCATTAAGACATTACATTTGTGAAAATAGATTTGGTTTTCTCTACAAATTCACACAAAAACATTTATGCGCAATCACACAGTAATAAATGCTGCTGGCAAAGACAAAGTCACGGGTTCGATTCCTGCATGAACTGATAAAATGTACAACTGGAATGCAATGTATAAATGTGTCTGCCAAATCTGTGTTATGTAGTGTAACAATTTGTGCAGTATCAGTTCGATCCATAGCATAGATGGATGAATTCTTAAACTTGGAAGTTTGAAATGAGTTCTTGATGAACTTGTGATTTACACCCCACAGCTAGGCCCTTCATGGCATTACAAAGACACACACTACACTTGTGAATACAAACGTTAGTGGAAAACAATTAACTTTAAGTTAATCTGCATTTTAAATAGGGCTGGCAAACGATTAATCGCGATTAATCGCATCCAAAATAAAAGTTTGTGTTTACATAAATTACATATAAATCTATATACAGTATATACAGACACACTACACTTGTGAATACACACATTAGTGGAAAACAATTAACATTAAGTTAATCTGCATTTTAAATAGGGCTGTCAAACGATTAATTGCGATTAATCGCATCCAAAATAAAAGTTTGTGTTTACATAAATTACATATAAATCTATATACAGTATATACAGACACACTACACTTGAGAATACACACGTTAGTGGAAAACAATTAACTTTAAGTTAATATGCATTTTAAATAGGGCTGTCAAACGATTACTCACGATTAATCGCATCCAAAATAAAAGTTTGTGTTTACATAAATTATATATAAATCTATAAACAGTATATACAGACTACACTTGTGAATACACACATTAGTGGAAATCAATTAACTAAGTTAATATGCATTTTAAATAGGGCTGGCAAACGATTACTCGCGATTAATCGAATCCAAAATAAAAGTTTGTGTTTACATAAATTATATATAAATCTATATACAGTATATACAGAGTACAGACTACACTTGTGAATACACACGTTAGTGGAAAACAATTAACTTTAAGTTAATATGCATTTTAAATAGGGCTGTCAAACGATTAATCGCGATTAATAGCATCCAAAATAAAAGTTTGTGTTTACATAAATTATATATAAATCTATATACAGTATATACAGACAAACTACACTTGTGAATACACACATTAGTGGAAATCAATTAACTTTAAGTTAATCTGCATTTTAAATAGGGCTGTCAAACGATTACTCGCGATTAATCGCATCCAAAATAAAAGTTTGTGTTTACATAAATTATATATAAATCTATATACATGAAAATATTTCTTAAATATATACAAGCATGTGTGTATTTATATGTATAAAATAATTAAACACAATGCACCCACATATATTATGTAAACACAAACTTTTTTTTGGATGCGATTAATCGCTATTAATTGTTTGACAGCCTTAATTTTAAACAGTCATCTGTTAAAAGGGATAGTTCACCAAAAAATTTAACTTACCCTTAACTTTCCACTAGACACCAAAATAAATGAAGGCAGTATCATTGACAGTTAAAGGCATGACTTGTTTCCTTGGATCCCCTTATGTCAAGGTTGTCAAGGTTGGTTTATGGAGTCATTCAGGTTTTTGCTGGTATTAGTACCAATAGAAACCATGACTTTACAAAGAATGATACATTGGCCATGAATGATAATGATTTCCAGGACTTGAAGTAAATGATATACAAAACATATTATTCAAGTTTTTAATAAAAAACTTGTTACATTGATTTTAGCTTAGCAAATAATGGTTATGGCTTTTGGCTTTCATTTTCGACCACCGTCCGAGTGCTCAAATTATCCACCCGGAAGCTACGATAGCTATTTAGGAGTCAAAAAAGTAGGCGACAAAAGCAGAAAATATGAGCGGGAGTGTTGCCCGGAGCGTGTGACTCACTCGAGTCGTTCAATGGAACTAAGATGGTCATTAACGTTCACACTTCAATAGTGAAATACCCCCTCAGCCACCTGGCACAGGTGATTATATCCTTATGATCACAGAAGGGTGAAGAGAAATTTTACTTTGCCACCTCGACGAAGAGGGCAATGCTTCTGTGAATTAATCGAATGAGGGAAAAGTTCAAAAACTCAGGCATTTTTCCAGAGTCCTTTCAGTGCTTATTGGTAACATTTTATATGCTGGGAGGTTTTCATGAAAACATGTTCTGCTCAGTTGTGATGGCAATTTTTAATTGAATTGAGAATTGAATTTCAAAATAATTTGTGAAGTAAAACATCCAGGCCATAGAAACTCAGCATTTTCTAAATAGAGTAGCTGCCGTGTTGATATATATAATATATATATATATATATATATATATATAAGGATTTGAAACTTACAAATGTTGCTGTTTACACACAGAAAAATCAGTGTGGAAAAACTTCTTGGATCAGTGATCTTGAATGGCGGCCTAAGGCAACATGTTGTGGTTTGGTATTATTGAAAAGCTCATTATGGATTTTCCATTAAAAGTTTTGCTGAGGTAAATTCGGTCTTCGGCATGTCAAAGCTCACAAAGGTATTGAACTGAATGAAGATTATAGCCGAATTACTGACAGGAGAATATGGTTTTGTAAAACAGTCGTGACCAGCTATTTGATTTCTTACACTGATGCATCGTACTACGGTAGATAAGCCGTCATTGTATGGGAAACACACCACAGAATAGTGATTTAAACAACAGCTGTGAACATCCAATGAATAATGTTTTAGGCTAAATAATATTTTGTCATTTGGTCACTGCTGGAAGTGAAAACTCTCCCAGTTCTTCTCAAATTAATCCTTGTAACAAGACAGAAGACTGATGCAAAAACAACCAAACGTGTGGTAATACTTCAGAAACATTTATCTGTGTTAAAGCTCAAGGCTCTCTGAACTCTAAATAGCCATTGCTTTAAATTGATTCAGTTAACTAGAAAACACAAGGCCAATTTGAAATCCAATCATGAAATGAGCTGATGACAAATGGAGGCACACATTATACACAGTAATCAAACCATTTTTGCATTGCTTTGAATATTGTTCTTTGCTAGTTTTATGATTAAAGGGATGGCTTACTTACATCCAATCCTGTATGGCTTTCTTTATTTTTTGGGGTACACAACAGAGGCATTTTGAGACGATAAAAGTCAATGGTCACCAAAACATTCTTCAAAATGCATTAGATGATGGAACTGAATATCACTGTTAATCAAAATTGTGAATCTGATATTGTTGTAATATAAATTTAAAATTCATTTAATATTTTCATTTCCTCAGAAACTTACATTTTAGCAAGAATTTCGCAAGTTATTTTGTCTATTTAGTTACAAACAATAGATTAAAAACTTAGAGTGTCTCTAATTTAGAATCAGATTTAACTGAGAATCTGCAGGGACTAACTAAATTAAACACAGAAACTTTTAATAAATTCTTCTTATTATGATTTGATTGTTAAAACAGCAAGTGAAGACTTCTAGGAAGCGATTTCAACATCAGTCCCTCATTTCAATGTCAAAGGACTGGATCAATGTCTCTGAATCAATGAATCAGTCTCTGTGGAAATGCTTTTAGTTCTCAGGTTGAAACCACTGTCATTTTTGACTCTCTGTCCAAAGAACAAAAGATTAGAGAATCACATGTCTGATCTGATTTGTTCTACTAGAAGCAAGAGTTTGATTCTGAATAGACTTGATTAAACTCGAATGAAATGATTTTTATTTGTTCTAGTCTTTGAATCAAATCCGATGTGCAATACAAACGGGATCTTATTAATATTTGCCAAAATTCACACACTCAAAAATTTTAACCCAAATTTGGGTCAAATATGGTCAAACCCAAATGTTGGGTTAAAAATGTAAATTAAACATTTGACCCAATGGCTGAGTTTGTCCATATTTGACCCTTGGTTAAAACAACCCAGCATTTTTTAGAGTGCAAGTAAAGGGTGTGCGGACAATAGTTTTGCATGTTCGGATATACACTAAAATGCACATCAAAACAACGTTTCAACAAATGAGAGCCTCGCTATGGGATTGTGTCTGAATATTGAACTTGATGCCTTGCAGTGTGGGCCCTTACAATGGTTTTGTGATTTTCAGTCTTTTGGTGTCTATCCAAATGTACAAAAATGCAAAAATAAGTGTGATCTGTGATCTTTATGATTTACAACCGGCTGGTGACCTGAAACATTTACAGGAGCCCGATTTATCACTGCATCCATTGCTTAACCCATTAAAACCGGATCACACATCTGTGCGTGTTCACCTTTAATACCGGACCAGGCATCTGAGTGTAGTCGCCATAAAGCTTGGCAAACACGCCTGCATCATTTTAGCGGTGTAAATGTTTTTATCTACTACAGCGCTTGAGAAATTAAGAGTTTAGTTGGCTTTGACAAATTTTGACAAATATTTTGAGATTGACAACCCTGCAGAACACGAAATCCAGGGGAAGGAGTTGGATCCAGATCCCTTCTACACCCCCTGATCCCTAACCCCACCCCTAATCCTACCCATCTCCGCCCCCTGATCCCTAACCCCACCCCTAATCCTACCCATCTCCGCCCCTGATCCCTAACCCCACCCCTAATCCTACCCATCTCCGCCCCTGATCCCTAACCCCACCCCTAATCCTACCCATCTCCGCCCCCTGATCCCTAACCCCACCCCTAATCCTACCCATCTCTTACCCTTAGACCCTTAGATCTGGATCCAACTCCGCCCCCTGGATCTGGTGTACTGCAATGAGGTGCTGCTGAATATTTCTGGAAACCCTAAGGTTTTGGGAGGGGGTTTTAAGAAAAGTACTTAGGCATAAAAAGGCCTTTTTTAGCAGGCGTTTTAGGCCTAAATGGGTTCATAAAACATGACCATCGCTGCTGATGAATATTTATGGTAAAGCAAAAAGTAGTGATTTTGTAAGGGCACTGGGGCATCGAGATAAAGCGTGCGGGAGTATGTGCGTGTGTTAATGCGTACTTCCGTCTCGAGTATGCGAAAGTAAGTGCACCCTGCATGCTCCCCTTGTGTAAAAAGCATTTGTGTGTATACACTCATCGACTTGTGTATACATAAACACACATGACTGTGTGAGTAGGAGGGAAGCCTAGAAAAGGGAAGAGTTGGGCTTGAGTTGTCACAGACACCTGGATGGAAAGAAAGAGAAAGAGAGAGTAGCGGAGTGTAAAACAGTTGAGGAGGGACACAGCTTATTAATGAGTAACACACACATGTTGATTTCCAATTTCCTGCTGTAGCTCACATTTAAAAGAGAGGACAACAAGCAAGAGCCGGTGAGCGACCGAGGAAGTTTGTGATTCGCACCTGGTCGGACTTTTCTAGGTAAGCTGAACATTTTTCTTAGAGTACGTGTGTCTGGTCTGTGATGCAAATCTCTGCTGATCTGATGTGCGGTCTGGTTCAGTCATCAGCACCGATATTCCTCATGGTATTTTGGGAACATTAAATTCATAAATCTGCACAGCAGATGATTGGTGGTGGAGGAGAACTGCGGGTTCCTCTGGCAGGGCTGAACACTTGCTACTCTGTGCTGTAATTGAGCTTCGGCACAGAGTTGATGTGTGTTCTAATAGACTCTGCATTAAACATTAAGCACACTCCGGAGATGGAACAAATGGATCTGGAGCAAACCGAGCAGCACTCAGTCGCTCATAAACGACAGATAAGCGAGATTACCCGCAGCTAACTGCCCTGAACACGCTGCCATGCGACGCCTGCGTTTATCAACGCTTTTGTTGTAATTAAGTACAAAGAAACATCCAGAATGTGTCAAGGGGAGTAAAATGATCGTGAATCAAACACAGTCAGGTGTGAGAAGAAATTCTTGCTCGAGTGCTCGGATTCGCTTATTTATTCAACTAATTTGCGCTTGCATGCATAGTTCATCTTTTTTTAATTGTGGTCATATTTTAAGAGGATCTTCGAACACCGTTTTGCAAGTGTGCCTTAAAACAACGGCATTCATCGGAAATAAGTGACTTTGGATAAACGTGATTATGATTATTATGATTACAGTAGCAGATAATGAATTAATTAAGACACATTAGTACACATTACTATGTTATGAACTTAAAACACTTCAGCAGTGTTGATTTCATCCTGCCTAGAGTTTAGAGATTGGCTTTTGGATAATTAATGATAACACACTCACTCACAGCCTGGGAAATTATAGTTGGTTTCAAATGAACTCTAATACCCCCAGTTTCACAGACAAGGCTTAAAGGGATAGTTCAGTTTGAAATTATTTTTTGGTATGTTTTAACGTACCTCAAGGGCATCCAAGAAGTCTAAAACACAGAGAAGTCCAAATTAAACATGATTTAATGGCTCGTAAATGTAAGTACACATTGATGGCCTAAGACACGAAACGAGCGGTTTGTGTGAGAAAATGAACAGTAAGCTAAAACATACCAAAAATCAATTTCAAAGTAAACTATCCCTTTAAGCCTAGACTAAAGAATAAATGAATGTTCGAGCTGTTTTAAAAGAAAGCAACTTGCACTGATAGATCTTAAAATATGCCATTGTTTTATCTCAAGATGGACATCAGTATTGCTTGTTTTTCTACTATGGCACGTTTAAGTAACTTCACCAACCTAATCCTGGCTTAACCTAAGACCTGTTTGTGAAACCAGGCCATAATATCACGGAAAAAAAAACGCCGCTGCTAATAACAATACAACTGAAAGCGATTATTGGGAATGTTATTTGAAATGGCCCACATTCAAAATAATAATTTACTGTTGGCAAAATATGAAATCACATCAGGTGTTCACCTGCACGTATACAGTACAGGATTCGGCTTCATGCATAACAATGGCAAGTGTTTAGCCCTAAATACTCGAGTCTGTTGGACAACACATTCTCTCCCCTCTTTGAAACGCTGTAGCAACAGAATGACTGGAGGGGATCACAATGAAGCCACTGTTCTGCATAAAATCTTGCTTTGATTCAAGTAACTAATGGCTTGATTCTCTTCCCAGACAGATCCTGAAAATGACTCGCTCCGTGAGGGAGTTGTTGAAAGAGTACATGTCGGAGCGGAGGGTTCGCAAGTATCGCCTGGTGGCCAAAGATGGCCGCTGCAACATCGAGTTTGGCAACGTGATGCACAGAAACCACTTCGCCTATGTGCTCGACATATGGACCACCTTCGTAGAGAGCCGATGGCGGTTCGTCATCTTGCACTTCGTGGCGTCCTTCACCCTCAGCTGGTTCATCTTCGGCCTCCTCTGGTACTGGATCGCCAGAGACAACGGTGATCTAGCTTGGCAGAATCCAGCCAGTAACCACACGCCATGCGTCTACAGTGTGACCGACCTGACTTACGCTTTCCTCTTCTCGCTGGAGACCCAAACCACCATCGGTTACGGCAACGTGTACGTGACCAACGCCTGCTCAGGAGCCGTGGCTCTGATTGTAATTCAGAGTCTCATAGGTGCCATAATCAACTGCTTCTGGTGCGGGGTGGTTATGACAAAAATCTCCCTCCCCAAGAAGAGAGCCAAGACCATAACGTTCAGCGAATCCGCAGTCATCTGCCCTAAAAAAGGCACTCTTTGCCTTCAGATCCGCGTGGCCAACCTGCGCAAGACCTTGATGATCGGCAGCCAGGTTTACGGCAAGCTCTTGAGGACCACGATCACCCCTGAAGGTGAGACCATCATCATGGACCAGGTCAACATCGACTTCATGGTGGACGCCGGCAAGGACAACCTGTTTTTCGTCTGCCCTTTGACTCTCTGCCACGTCATCAATAGATCCAGCCCGTTCTTTGACATGGCCGTAGACACTCTGCACCAGCAGGAGTTCGAGCTCGTGGTGTTTTTCGATGGCACGGCCGAGTCCACCAGCTCGTCCTGCCAGGTCAGGACTTCATACATCCCACAGGAGATCATGTGGGGGTACGACTTTCTCCCCATCATTTCCCGCAGCAAAGAGGGAAAGTACCGGGTGGACTTTTCCAACTTCACCAAAATGGTGCCCGTCCCAACGGCTCATTGCGCGTACTGCTACCACAATGAGGCAGGACACCATCACCACTCCATAAACGGCATCGATAACCAGGGCTTTGAGGTCATTGAAATTGAGCCGCCCAGCAGCACAAAAATGTAAAACGTTTTGCCTGACGTGTCGTGTACTGTATGTATTGCACAGAGCAACATTGCGAGCTCAGCATCTTGCACTATACAAGAAGCACTGGACACAAACGCGTTTTTCCCTCACTGTGAGGACAAGAAGCAAGACAAGTGTTTTCATTTAGTTTAAAGAAAAACTGACGGAGTAAAACCCATCTTGCAGTCCATTTCTTTTAAGATTATTTTAGAGCATTTAAGCCCACATCAAGAAAACAATATTTTTTGTGTCTTTGTTGTGACAATATCAAAAATATAAAAGTGTGAATGCTTCTGTTACAGGGTCATTGTTGTCGGGAATGAGAGTATTAACTGCAAGTTCATTAATACGAGATTTTTATCGTATATAAAAGTCTAAGATGAACTGATTTCAATTATGTGTATGATCCAAATCACTCTGGGATGGTGTGTTCCTTTGTAAATTTATAGATATTGTTAATATTGTATTATTGAATTTGTAAATGCCATTTTTACTTTGTGAATATCATTTTTTATAATAAAACAAATATATCAATTGGAGTTTGGTGCTATTAAAATCTACATTGGCTAAAACAAACCACATGGGGGCGTTCAAGACAAAGCTATAGTTGACAACTCTTGGTCTTTTGAATCCACAGTGCTGGATCAACGTTATATCCATTCTCAGTCCCAAGCTGCGAGATAACAGCGACCTATTGCGTATCAAACACAGCCAAACAAAGCAGTCGTGTCACGGCTTTGCCCTAAGCAGCGATGAGTACTTGGAAATTTGTATAGCCCATAAAGCATGTAAGAAAGGGTGGTGAGTGATACATCCCTGTTGTCTGAAGCTGTGGCCCGCTGACTCACTACATGACACATCAAATAATTATGTAAGAGCCTTACATTAAATATTTTCGATATGGGATGATTGTAATACCCTGAAGAGTGTTAACTGCCAAACACTGAGAAGTAATATCTTACCTTAGACTATCCATATGCGTGTGCAATCCTTTAACACTGATGTACGTCAGATGGAGTAATAGCAGTTTTTGGCGCGCTCTCTGAGGGGAGGAAGTTGGTCCGAACCCAGAGTACTTCCTGTCTGGGACAGGAACCAAATGAGAGTGAGGATTCGTGGATTCGGGGTCACGGAGGGATGCAGGAAAACATTAGGTGCGTTCCATTCGACAGGGTCCCTACACAAGTGTTCACTGCTCCCTACTCCCTGAACACGGTATCAGTTGAAGTGGACTTCACTGACTTCCTGTGAAGTGATGTATCGATGTTCCCTTATTCCCTATGCCGTTTGCAGTGCCCTTCGAACTGAACATGTTCGTTCCCTTCGAATTGGAATCTCACTTAAAATGGCAAAATACCCTGTGAAGTCCACTTCGTAGTCCACTTAAGGTCGAATGGAACGCACCTTGAGGAACACAGTTGAGTCGGCTACAGCCTTCGCGTGTTCCTCCCGTAATTTAGTAATAAAAATCATTAATACTCAGCAGATTTAATGTGCCATCATGCTCCCCAGATGTGCTCATGATCACTCAGTGCTGGATTAGATGAAGTATCGTGCAGTCTAGACCTAAAGATTGATTCAGAAGTCGTCAGACACAGATTTTCATGGGTGATTTAATATTTAATTAAATACAGTTTGACTATTTTTAACGTGATCATATAAATTCCGTGCGAGCCATTACATAAGTTTAGTTTAGCGGTTTAGAACATCACCCTTTTAACAAATTGAATCAAAATATGGTTATATTTTATTTTAAGGTGGCATAGTTTTATGTACTTATTCAAACTGAGTACTAGAGTTACGTTTAGTGTTTGGTTTAGGGTTAGTTATTTGTAATTATGCATAATGTACTGTTGTAGTCAGTAAAATCACCTCAAATAATAACCTGCAACTGATGCATTGGTCAAATGACACACACACAGTTATATGGAGAGATTTTTAATGTAAAAACATTTATTTTGTCACATTTATTTTACCTATTCAACTGACCCTTTTACAAAAGGTAATACTTAATAAATTGCAGAAACAACAAAATGAACAAAAAAGATTAATTGCAATATTTCATATATATATATATTTATATAGCAATAAATTTAATATCCAAATACTTGCATATATAAAATAGCACAATTCCTTCATATCCGAGAGTGATCCAGAGATGAACAGTTGGAAATTTCCGATCATCTTTTTGTCTTAATGCTACAAAATACACACGCTTGTGTAAAACTAACACTGTTTTTTAGGCACATACGTTTGCCAGTGATACGATTTGGCACCGAGGGTTTATTATGGCACTTCGGAAAACCGATTGTCTCCATGCATGTTTGGTAAGGCATTTGCTTCTAGTGAATAAAAATATGAATTACATATCAAAATAACTTTCTTATTGTCATGGCAGCACACCAAGAACATTAGAAAATGCATTTTCTGAAAAATACAAGAGAACATTCATAAACTTATTGCCCATATGTACAGATACAAAACACCTACGTAGTTCAAACTACCTTCAGTAACTGATAAAAAAGTTTGCATTTTGACCGAGGTCAACTCGTATTAACGTATGATTCTTAACACTGTCACATATGAAAATAGCTCTGCATAATTTATACAGTAAGATGCTTTTAATGCCTAGTTGACCTTTGATCAAAACAAAAAAAAATAAAAAAATTAAGAAATACTAGCAAATAGGTCTGACAAACGCACAGCGTTCGCGAATCTCTGGTTTCAACGTCTTGTGCTGCTGTTATTTTGTTTTCTTTTCTTTCAAAGAGGTACTTTGCATGATGCCCACATTCAGCGATCCAATAATCTAGTCAGGATTGTTAAGACATATAGTGAATTTGAACACTTTGGCTGTTTTGAGATGAAAACGAGTGGATTTTCACTGAGGAGGCAAGGTAAAGCAGGTTTCGATCCATTCCACAAAGCTTTCACATCAACACCGTCTTCTTCGTCAGCATAGAGGAGCGCTAAAGATGAGTAAGTGAGTTTAGCTTGAGCCAGCTAGCCTGAGAAGCTCCTAAAAAACAATCAGGCGCCACGTCCTCCAGCCAGGAGGATAAATGGCGGCTGAATGCCAATATTTGTTCCAGTTGCCAGATTTGCTTTAGAAAAGAGAGTTTCAGTCACAACTTACAAAAGATAACTTCATGTAACCAAGGTGGGTTTAGATAAATTCCAAAAGGGAAGCAGGGACTCGGTCCAAAAATATAAACACTCGGTTCACAATTGCATTAACACACAGGGTGAGTTTACAGTGATTCGTTTTTTTCGGTCGGTCGGACGTACGCCGACTTATACATAATAGAGGTGGTCTTTATTTGGTAGAAAGGGACCCATCGGTGCAGCTTTCGGGTGTGGAAAGGCACGAGAAACATGCGCAAACTCTCCAAAACAAACACCAACCCAAGTCCTTTGAATAAGTAGTACTCCATTTTGAAGAGGATCAGCCATTTTTGGTCCACTTTCTCTGTCTTTCAACATCTGCTTCCTTGCACAAACGTTTCGGCCCAAATCCCTCCCTTTCCAGCTTCCTTGTTTGTCTTCTCTCCGAGTGCGGTTCAGGTTTCGGCATTCGGGGAGCGGGTGTGAGGTGAGGGGCTTTAGTAGTAACTGCCGAGGTGAGAATTGGCGTGACGTGGCATGCCGGGATTGGGATAAATCCCACCTGTCGGAGAGCTCCAGTATGGGGTCGTGGGCCCGAAGAAATTGGAGGAGGTGACGGGCATGGACGGAGGATGGGGCGAAACGAAGTTGACCTTCTGCTGGTGAGCGTGGTAACTGGGCACGTAGGGCAGGTCGGTGGGGTACTTGTACATGGTGGACTCGGTGGGATGGGGCTGCAAGGCCTGAGCGATGCCGTGGAAGTCAAACTTGTAGGCGTAGCGCTTGCCGTGCACTTTGGTCATGATGTTCTTGTCGTAGTAGTAGCGCAGGGCTCGGCTGAGTTTGTCGTAGTTCATGTTGGGCTTGCTCTTGCGCTCGCCCCAGCGACGCGCTACTTCGTCGGGGTCCGTCATCTTGAACTCTCCGTTGGTTCCCTCCCAGGTGATGCAGCCGGCGTTGGCGCTGTCGGAGAGAAGCTCGAGCAAGAACTGCCACAGCTGGATCTGACCCGAACCTGGACAACCACACGGACAGGGACATGCATGTGATAATATCACTACTGTTATGGGTCTTATATATGGGAATATTTGTCTTACTGAGAAGAAATTAAATGTTGTCGATTTGTGTGAAGTCACAAATGGCCAATGGGAAAGTTTCAGCATAGAATATTATTATATTATAAGTATATTTACCGAGAAATGTTCTCACCACTGGGTTTTTTCAGCCCGTACTCATGCTGACGCTTTTGCCAATGCGTAGACATACAACATGCATGGTCCCATTTAACATCAATATGAAGGCGCCTCCTAGTGGTCTAACCCTGACCTACCCCAGACCTAAACCGGATTGTGTTATATTGACGCTAAAGGGTGCCATGTGCATTGGATGTCTACGCATTGGCAAAAGCGTCAGTATATGACGGCTTTTTTACAGGATTAATCATTCAATTCGAAATTCACTCGATATTCATAGTTTACATTTTAGTCAATTAACAGTTAAATGCATTTAATGTGCTATTTACGTGCATGGAATGTACAGGCATTCACTGTGAGTGTTTCGGGAATTCAAACTCTATCACAAATATTTTATAATGATATTTTGATAGATAGGCTTTTTTGATCGTTATGGAAGCTTTTTCGCCACTGACAAATAATTGCGACTTTTTTTCTTACAATTGCGAGATGTGAAGTCAGAATTGTGAGAAATAAAGTCGCAATTGCGAGATATAAAGTCAGAATTGCGTGATGTAAAGTCAGAATTGCATGATATAACGTCGCAATTGCGTGTTATAAAGTCAGAATTGCGAAATATAAAGTCAGAATTGCGTGATATAAAGTCGCAATTCTGATAAAAAAAGACAGAATTGTGACTTTTTATCTCACAATTATGACTTTTTTTCTCACAATTGCGAGTTTACATTTCACAATTCTGACTTTATAACACGCAATTGGGTGTTTTCGCAAAAACATCTTTTCACAGAATTATGAGATATAAACTCACAATTGCGATTTATCAGGGCAATTCTAAGGGGGAAAAAAAGACTAACTTTTTCCCCTCAGAATAGTTTATATCTCACAATTCTGACTTTATATCAAGCATTTCTGACTTTTTAACACACAATTGCGACTTCATATCTCGCAATTCTGACTTAAAGTGTTACCAAAATTACTTTAATATTTTAGTTTTAAATTCATTTAGACCAAATCGTAGAATTTTAGAAAAGCAGAGAAATAGTATAAAAACATTAGTTTCTTCATTACTGAATCAGAATTTTGATAAAATATTAAAGTTTCTAAAATGACCCGTTTTTCGAAAAGTACAACGTAAAAAAGTTCTTGTTCCTGTTGTTACCTGGGTTTGCAAGTCGACTGCTAGTGGGTCCTAATATCTGGTAAGGGTCTGAAAGGAAAGAGAAATGAATCTGAATGTGACCGTAGTCAAATTCCACAGTTTTATTGGAGATCCACTAGCTGAACTGAAGAAGAATAGAACTAGCAACAAAAGGGACGTGAAAATGAATCTATAATCCAAATGCCACCTGCTAAATACATAAATATAAAATCTATTTGAAGGCTCACCTGGCTGAGGCCGAGCCGGCTCAGTGTTCTTGGACACGTTCTGAGAGACCACTGTAGGAGAGCCTGAGAAATGGAAAGGAAGAAAGAGAGAGAAAAAGAGTTCAGCACATTCGTCTGGGCGAGCAGACGCTCAAGTCTCGGTCCAAAGAAAACAAGGGCAAAATCTGGCCGAACTGCTGAGCACTTAATGAGCCTCTCCAGCTCCCAGCGTCCCTACTAAACTAAAGCCTGGCCGTCTGCGGACTCTCCCGTCCAGATCAAGAGCATCGCCCACCAACAATGATGCGTTTACGTGTCTGACCACCCAATAAAAGCAATTAATCAAGCCGGACACTGACCTTTGCCGCTGTGCATGTTGTTTGACCAGCCTGCCCTCCGGACGGCATCATAGGACGCATCTGGAGAAAAGAGAAAAGAATTTAAAGGGGTTTTTGTAACCTGCCATTGCTTTTCCAAAAAGCTCAGTACGGCTTTGGAAAATGTTTTAATGTTCCTGCAGAATTTTATTTGGATTGATTATAGCAGTTTATATCCAATGTCCTTGCCTGAGGAGCAAACTCGAGCTGTGTGTGTGTAACCCTAATATGTGGACAAAAATTCCCCACAAAGGTATCAATATCTGAAATCGTTATCCTTGTGGGGACATATGTTGGTCCCCATGAGGAAAACAGCTTATAAATCGTACAAAGTGATGAGTTTTGAAAATGTAAAAATGCAAAAAGTTTTGTGTGATGGCTAGAGTTAGTGTAAGGGGAGAGAATATACAGTTTATACAGTATAACAATCATTATGTCTATGGAAAGTCCCCATAAATCATGAAAACACAACAAGCGGTTTGGTTTTATCTGACAAACTCACAACACACTCACAGACTCAAGCAATAGTGTTGTCAGGATTGCAGTTTGAATCTGTTTGGTAAGAGCATCATGAACATCAGCTTGTCTTGTTTTTAGAGATCTCACATAACCACAAATTGCACACACATTTTGAGCACATAGGTACACACTGATTTTAGAGCCAAGAAATAAGTTATATCGTCTCCCAGGCTTCAGTGGAATGCGTTATGCTCTAACAATGAAATATTTCCTCCCATAACATGTTTTATTAGCACAACTTAAAAACATGAAATAGTTCCTCCTTTTTTTAAACTATGAACATTTTGAAAAGTAAATGTAAATGTACGTGGTGGTTAAGTGCATGCATATTTTTAATAAATGGATTCGTTTAAACACAAGAAACTCCTAACTCATTTCAATTTCAAATCATTGCTGCACTCCTTTCTCTGGCCTTCCTCACAACGTGCATTTATTTTGAATGCATGAATTATAAATCATATTTGTGCTGATAGGGATGGACTGGCTATAGAGAACATTGGGACTTTAAAGGGAGAGAAAAGTCACATTCAAGCCGCAGTGGATCTTCACACACTTCTGCATCTACTGGAGTCTGTAATGTGTTTATTTCTTATCAAAAGAATACTTCACTTTGAAATTCATTTTTGGTATGTTTTATCTTACCTCAAGGCCATCTAAGATGTAGGTGTCTTTGTTTCCACAGTATTCTCAATTTTGATATTTTTAGGTCAAACCGTTCGTGTCTCTCAGTCATATAATGGAGGTCTATGGTCACCACCTCAAAGAGCATGCACAGAGAAGTCCAGATTAAACATGATTTAATGACTCGTAAATGTAAGATGGCCTTAGACACGAAACAAGCGGTTTGTGTGAGAAAACGAACAGCATTTATATAGTTTTTACCTCTTGTAAACACAACCACGTCCAAGTGATCTGAGGCCGCGGGCGTTTTGTGGCAAAGAGGCAAAAACGATATAAATACTGTTTGTTTTCTCACAAAAACCGCCCATTTCGTGTCTTAGGCCATCAATGTGTACTTACATTTACGAGTCATTAAATCATGTTTAATTTGGACTTCTCTGTGCATGCTCTTTGAGGTGGTGACCATAGACCTCCATTATATGACTGACAGACATGAACGGTTTGACCTAAAAACATCAAAATTGAAACTACTGTGGAAACAAAGACACCTACATCTTAGATGAGCTAAATTATCAATTTATTTGGTCACACTTCAGATTAGGGTCCAATTCTCACTATTAACCAACTATTAACTATACTTTTGCCTCAATAAACTCCTAATTACTGCTTATTAATATTTAGTAAGGTAGTTCTTAAGTTTTAGGATAAAGGAATGTAGAATATGGTAATGCAGAATAAAACATTAATATGTGCTAATAAACAGCCAATATCTTAGTATTAGGCAAGCTAATAAGCAGCTTGTTAATAGTCAAAATCGGACCCTTTAATAAAGTGTTACCTTTTAGTTTTAATAAAGATGGATGAAACCTATTGAACAAATTTCCAAAAAAAATGTTTAATAACTCAGTCTAAGAAGCATGTGTTTTCACTGTAAGAGTGATCCCAGGAAACACAGGTTTTTATTCTCGCATGGCAACGCCGCATCCGTCCCCTCGGAAAATGGCCAGATTCCCCTTCATTCTCAAACGTACTCTTAAAACATTCCCATCATGCCTTGCAGCACTGTAGATATCCCTTTTTCCTGTACGGAAATGAACCAATGACTGGCACTAATCAAGTTTCTACATGCCCTAGATGGGCTTTTTGGCCTTGGTTCCAGAGCGAGTGCTTCCTCTAGGGCTTAGATGGGCTCTGTGTATGGCCCTATAGATGAAACTGCCAGAAAATGTTGGCCCAACGCTAGAATTATGTCTTTGAAAGGAACCGTTGTGGTATGACTGTCCTGATGGCTCGAACTTTAGTGCACAACTCCACCTGAACAGAGCTCGAGACACTTGCAGTCGTGATAAAACACTGCCCTCTTCTGGTCACTGTGTTGGAAATCTCTTCCAAGTTTGGGTGGAACTCAGAGACATTATCCTCTGAAGACAAAGAAAAATGTTTAGTTTGGAAAGCGCTGGTAAAAGTACATGGCCCACGTTTCAAAAGCAAAGCAGTCTCTCCAGCCAGCGTTTCTCAGCAAAAACACAATCCAAGAAAAAGGAAGAGGCTAATCTCTAAAAGCATCTCCTTCAGTGAGAAAGTGCACCCTGTTCATTGCTCCTGGTTATCGTGAAATGCACAGCTGAACTTGACGCATTGCATTATTAAATACACTGCACATCAGTTCAATCTGTGATCTGAGCCTTATTGATTAAAGGAATGAATCACTTAAAAATGTACGTTTCTCTTTAAACTTTTAAGAAAAGAAGTTTCAACAAAACGAAGGTAAAAATAAACGGTAACACTTTACAATAAGGTTTCATTTGTTAACATTTGTTCACTACTTATAGCATTCATTAATCTTAGTTATCAATGTCATGCACTATCAAAATCAAAAGTTGTAACATTAGTGACAAGATTTCTAACAATGAGATTTTTATTACCATTGGCAAGCGCTTCGGTAACACTTTACAATACGGGTGCACTAATAATGCATTAATTCATGCTTGATTAATGCTGAGATAAGAACTAAACCATTAATTAATGATTACTGCATCAGCAAGTAATAAAGAGTCTATATGATTAGTAAAACATGAATTGCTATTAATTCAATGTGTCATTGTGCATTAATTCCTTAATAACATATTTTATTAACTAATAGTGTAAATTAATGTGTTAATTACCACAATTAGTCAAAGCTATGCACTTCAACTTCCAGTTGTCTGCTTTAATTCATCATTAGCTAATGATTTGCAAAGGTATCATTATGCTATGACTTTACTTGATGGGGCACATCATTATTAACTAGTCATTTAGTAATTTGCACATGAATTTGCACTAATGAATCATGTATTAATGCTTATTAGTGTACCTGTCATATTATCTGGAAGTTGAAATACAAGGCTTTGGCTCATTCGGGTAATTAACATATTAATTAATAATTATTTGGGAGTAATCCACAATTACATGTTTAATTAATAACAATTCATGTATGAACTAATACATTAACCTTACAGACTCTTAATTAGTTCCTAATGTGGTAATCATCAATGAATAGCTTAGATACTCATTAGTAATTCAGTATTATCTGTGCATTAGGTATTAGTGCACCCGTATTGTAAAGTGTCAACGCTTCAAATAAATTCCTCATTGCCAGTTCATGTTAGCTAATGTTAATGAACGAGACCTAAAGTGTTACCAAATAAAAACATCATTAAAATGAGTCCAAAGAACTTTACATTTCACGTCTTCAGAAGTCATATTGCTTTGTCACTTGCAAGAACCAACAACATTATTTTTACCGACCTCTAAACTTAAAGATTCTTCAAAAATGTTCTTTTTTTGAAAAGCATTCGAGTTTGTAACGACACAATGAGAATTTCAATTTTAATTTCATTTGGATGAAGCATTGCCTTCAAGGCAACTCAGATGCATGTTTTTGAACTCTAAATAGTGAAACTGCATGAACTGCGCATCCAGACACTAAACCTGTGTAATTTCTGGGAAAAGTTGCCTTTCATTTAATGTTCCTCTATTTTAGGCCTTCTATCATTCTTTGTCCTCAAAACACTCACTCTTTCCCTCTAACGATCTTCCATCCTTCACTCTCTCGGTGTCTGTCAGATCTGATCTGGAGCAGGGCCGGAGAGAAGAGGAGAGAGAGAGAGAGAGAGTCCTGAGAGAGTTACGTTTCCTGCCTGCCGAGTCTGCTCACACAACCTCTCTTTCTTTTACTGGCCTTTTTTTCCCTCGTTTTTTCATCCCCCTCCACCATGAAAAACACACAGCAGCCAGGAGGAGAAGAGGGGTCAGAAACGGATGGGGAGAACAGAGAGAGATGGAGAGCAGACGGGACACATCATCGGAATTCGCAAAGAAAACAGTGGTGGTGGCCGTCGCTACTGTCTGATAGAGACGAGGAACGAACACTGACGGATCCCACCACCAGATCTTCTCAGCGAGGCCCGTGTTCCTAATTCAATCCCAGCGAGACAGATGTGCATCTGGGATATGGATAGATTGGATCGGATGCTTTTTTTTAAACGTCTCCTGTCCTGATTGGATGGCCATAAATTTAGATTTGCTTCGCTGTCAGTAATGCGTGCTATTCTCCGGCACACATCACAGGGCCGAGCAGGCCGTCTCCAGCATGTTGTGTTGTTAGTGTGCTGTGTGTGTTTGGGTGTGGTGTCTCCTCTAGAGACCAGGCTTCTGCTCTCAGAGTCAAAACAAGATTCTCGCCCAGCCAGACGTCTAGACTAGCTCAGTTTTTAAACGGGACGTAAAAAAGTTCAAGGTATATGGACATTTTTAAGCAAACTAATGCCTAAAGTGAGATACAAATGTGGCCGTTT